>NC_043760.1:32335357-32427857 GCF_902148845.1 Salarias fasciatus | reverse complement strand
CTGATGCTAATCGTGCTTTCTGTGCTTTATCTGCCGTCCCCTCCCTCCAGAAGGTGCCCTCATCAGCTCCTCTCAGCACTCTCCACGTTTTGCAATTTCTGTGTTGCTATTATTAATATCGGTGATTTGGAATCAGGTATATGAAGCTGATTCAGACGAGGTGAAGGGATAGGACTAGATAAGTTTCACCTTCCTCTCACTCTATTTATTTGAACATGAAAAAAATAAACTCATTTCAATCTCTGGTTGCTGCTCTTGTTTTTTTTGTTTTTATTTGTTGATTTGAATGGGACAGTGCATGTACTGTTACACAGATTATCTGTTTAAATCTGTTTAAAGTATTATATTTCTGTTCATTTGTCTATTAAGAAGTGTTTGAGTTTATGTGCTGTGGTCACTTTAAGAAAGAGCAGGAAATGTGTGTCAGGAAACAGGAAGGGTGTGTCTTAATGGGTCATGTGACTAGGTTCTTTGAGAGAAAATGGCGACATGGTGTGGTAGAGCAATGTGTGCTAATCCAGTGACCTCTGCAGTTCTCTTCAAGCCTATGATAGCATCGTGGGTATGTACTGATTCAGTAATTGCTGTGTTTATTCCTGGATGGTTATTTTAAGAATTGATGTATCATTTTTGAGTTTTGATGATGTGATGGTAAAAACACGTGTGCAGCTTAACAACATGGCATTATTTGATTGAAAGAGAGTTAAAATGCAATAAATACAGTATTTAAAGAAAGTTAAAAGACTATATACAGAGGAGATAAATACGGATTTAATTCATGTGATTTTGTTTATGCAAATTGTGTTCATGTACATGCAAAATATGGCATAAGGCCGATTTATGTTTTTTCTGTGTTTAGTTTCACACTTTTCTAGCATTTCAATAAACCTGTGAACAAGCAGAGAACGTCTTCAGAGTCTTGGAATGGGAAAAGAGTTTAGCTGCCTGTCAAGATATATACCGGACATATATTGAGGACAGAACAGTGCACATTAATGGACATGCTTAAACATGTAAACATGCCGGATTGTAGCTTGATGCTAATTTCCAACCGTAGTCCCATTTACATAGAAACATAGCAAGACAATACAACATTTCTCAATAAGAATAAATAAGAACAAAGAAAAAGAGCAGTATTAATATAATACAAACATTGACAGTGAAAAAATACCAAAAGAAAAAATAAAAACACAAACCATAATATACAAACAGATAAACTGTAGTGCAGGTTTACTGTGGGTGGAGAGCTAGCCCACAGGTAGGGAGACCATAATAGTTTTGAGGAGTAAAGTGCATAGTTGTTGGATAAAGTGTCAAATGCTAAAGTGCATGAGTGCCAGGTAAGATTGCACAACGCCCTAAAGTGCACGTCAGTTTAAAGTGCCAGTTTATATTGCACAAGGCCCTGTATACTCAGTTGCACATGCAGAAAAAACAAAAAACAAAGAAAAGATAAATCATAATATACAAACGTGTAAACACTACTACACCAACAACTGCACTGCATTACAGGTTATATACTGTAGGTGTTGCATGTTTGGTTTTCTAATAACCATGCTTTCAGCTTCCCCTTGAGAGTGGTGCTTTCTCTGATGGTGGCTGGGAGGTTATTCCAACTTTGCCCACCTTTGATGGATAGAACGTTCTGGCCAAAGGTGGTTCTTCTGTGTGTAATTTCACAATCACCTCTTGCACCTGATCTAGTACTATGTCCTGTGAGTCTCTTTTTGTGGATAAACTCTTTGACGGGAGCCGGTGCTGGTCCATGTAAACATTTGTAAATTAATTTTGGAAAACTTTTAAATTTTCAAAGTCTAGAAATTTGTGCTTTTCCAGGACCTTCCAGTGGTGATGGGAGTTTGGTTTCCGGTCAAGTATCTTCACTGCTCTGTTATATATCTGCTCCATGGGTTTTAAAGTTGAGGTGCTCGCAAGCGCCCAATTTGTGAAACAGCAGTCAATATGAGAGAGGATCAGACTGAAAAGCTAGGTTTTAGCGGAAACGTCTGTTAAGAAGGGCCAAATTTGTCTAAAACTTGATAGATTGAAGTTTACTGTGTTTCTGACCTTTTTAATGTGTTTCTTGAAAGGCAGGTTTGGGTCCAGGATGACTCCGAGGTATGTGAAGTGGGAGACCAGCTCGAATTCCTTCCCATCAAGAAACACATTAGACCTTTTGATGTCAGTAGGGCGTTTGCTGAACATCATGCATACTGTTTTTTTTGTGTTTAACAGCAGGCAGGCGTTTCCCAGCCAATGTTGTATGTTGAGCAGCGCAGTCGTGAGCCTTTGAGAGATGTCTTTTGCACTGTTTCCATGAGTAAAAATGACCACGTCATCTTGTTTGTTTTTCATTTTGTTATTTTTATGTTTATTTGTGTTCATGTCTTTAGTTCATAGTCTCGTACTCTGTTGAAATGTTATTTCTCTTAAAAATTAAAGTTTATTTTAAGAAAAACAGCTGACAACCAACTGACGCAATCAGGAAACACATGCCTATGACATCACACATGACCTAACAACTGTTGCTAAGCAACCTGGTTTAACCCTTTCATGAGGCTGGCTTTCATCTGGATCCTTCACTGAGATGAGAGTCCCCAGTTGGCACGAAACAGAACCCTAACACACTCAGAGAAGGACACACCTGAAGTTTGAACACATCAACAGCCACCATGAACGGAAGGAGAATCAATGTTATGTCAAAGACAGAGGCGAAGCAGAATATTTCAGCTAAGAAAAAGCATCAGTCACGTGAAGAGAAGAAAAACTTTACTGCTGAGGAGCTTGATGCACTTGAAGAGGAGATAATGTCAGGTGCTGTGGAGCGCGAGTCACGTGAAGAGAAGAGAAACTTTACTGCTGAGGAGCTTGATGCACTTGAAGAGGAGATAATGTCAGGTGCTGTGGAGCGCGAGTCACGTGGAGAGAAGAAAAACTTTACTGCTGAGGAGCTTGATGCACTTGAAGAGGAGATAATGTCACGTGCTGCGGAGCGCGAGTCACGTGAAGATGTCCTAAAATCAACTGAGGAAGAGCTCCAATCTCTGGAAGAGGAGCATGAATCAGCTGAGGAGAAGCTCCAATCTCTGGAAGAGGAGCAGGAATCAGCTGAGGAAGAGCTCCAATCTCTGGAAGAGGAGCAGGATTCAGCTGAGGAAGAGCTCCAATCTCTGGAAGAGGAGCAGGAATCAGCTGAGGAAGAGCTCCAATCTCTGGAAGAGGAGCAGGAATCAGCTGAGGAAGAGCTCCAATCTCTGGAAGAGGAGCAGGAATCAGCTGAGGAAGAGCTCCAATCTCTGGAAGAGGAGCAGGAATCAGCTGAGGAAGAGCTCCAATCTCTGGAAGAGGAGCAGGAATCAGCTGAGGAAGAGCTCCAATCTCTGGAAGAGGAGCAGGAATCAGCTGAGGAAGAGCTCCAATCTCTGGAAGAGGAGCAGGAATCAGATGAGGAGGAGTCATTGTCACCTTGGGATTGTGTTTGTCAACAGTTTGTGGCTTTCTGCAGCAGAATGACTTGGACCCAGTGGAGGCTGCTGGACCAGAATCTGCCTGACATTAGCCTCAACATTATGCTAGCTGAGCTGATTCTGGACTCGGTTGGTTTCCTGACCAAATTCTTCCTGACCGTGGAGAGTGCAGGTGACAGACAACGTCTTTTGTTTGCTTTCGCTCACAGCTTCCCTCAGGCTTTGGCTGAGGCTCTGGAGGTTCGGGAGGACGTGCACAGTGACAGCTTAGAGCAGCTGACTGCTGGGCTAGTGGTTGAGGTCAGAGAGCGTGTCAATTCAGCCCTTTCCAACACTTCAGCAGCTGTGGAGCCGTACATCAGTCCTCCAAAAAGACTTGATAAGATGGTCAAACTTGCCTCTAATATGCTGAAAGACTTTTTTGGCAAGATACCGTTTATTGCTTGGCCCAAAATTCGACAGCAGCAGCAGAAGGCAGATCCCCAGGTTCCCATTGCTGAGGAGCAGTCTTGCAAAATGCAAGTTCCAAAATGGGTGTTAGTGGGATCAGCAAACAGCCGAATGAAAACAATATCTACATTTGTTCTGGACGTCATGAAGATGTCAGTGGATGAGCTGTTCGAGCCTTTTCTCCATGACATGCCTCCTGCTGATCTGGAGCAAATGCACTTAAATTTCTTAAAGCACTGTCACATTGTTTCCAAAGAAATTTCTGAGGCAATTAATCAGAAAATGACAAATCTGGAAAACACTGATCCTACAGCATGGAGAGAGCCTCTGAATCCGATGTTCAGCCTGTCACTGAAAGCTGTTGCCCGGAAGATTAAGCCTTTTTTTGCCAGGCAATTTGCAAAGATGTCCATTTTTCGCATACTGGCAAAACTCAAGGTGAAATACCAAAAGGACGCTTCAGCTGAAGACAGACAGACGATGTATGATTTCATCCAGCATGTGGATGCTCTGCTTCAGAGACAGCCGGATGGGAATGAGTTGAATCAGTTTGAAAGAATTTCAACGGGAAAAGACCCGACATTCACAAGAAAACTCAGCAAGCTCCTCTACAACATTTTAGAAGGGATAAATCCGAAGAAACCAAAAAACAAAAGAACAAAAAAAGTCACATTTGCTGAGCCCTCCACAACCGACGAGCTTCCACCGAGATTCAGCAGGTTGCTTGCAGACATCGAAAAGAATGTGTGGTGTTTTCATGGGCTGATGGGGTGGTGGTTGAACGCTCAGACTGCCAGCCACAGTAATGACGTGCTGGCTGATTTGAGAGACGTTGCGTCAAAGCCACAAACGTGGCTGATGGCGACTCCTGAACAACCTGAACAACACACAGAGCAGGAGGACGCTGTTGAACGGGTGCTGCAGAACGTCATGTCGCGGATCTTGAGGAGCGCTGGCGTGACCTGCCTTGACAAGAACCTGCAGGAAGCTCCAGCCTGGCTACTGCAAGAAGTGTGGACTCACGTCGAGGCTACACACTGTTCAGTCACACTGCAAAACACTAAAAAGATGGGCAGGAACATTTTAAAGGCCCTCTGCACGAAGTACGGCTCCATCGAAAACGTTATAGTTGAGATGGATTTGCAGAACAAAAAAGCAGCAGAATGTGTTGTCGATGTCACGTTCCCAAAAAAGAGACGCAGTTTCATTGGAAGGTTCTTCTCTGCTCTGAGAAAGACCTTCTGCAGGTGCCTTGGAAAGTAGCCATTACGTGACATCGGAATCAGAATCAGAATCAGAAAGAGCTTTATTGCCATTTTCAGTGAACAAGTTCACAAACTAGGAATTTTACTCGGTGCAACGCTGCAACGTTAAACATAAACTAGCAAAAATAGAAGAAAAAGGCATGCAATAAGTGTTAAAATAGGCTAAATATAGACTGTACAGAACAATTCTACATGACAACATAGTAGCTCGGGTGGTGGATCACAGTAGCAGCAGGTCGTGTGGAGTTACCCACGTAGTGCAAATGGAGTGGTGCAAGAGACAAGAGATAGTTATGTTCATGAGTCCGGCACAGGGCTCTATGGGTGATTATAGTTATTTTGTGTTCATCAGTCTGATGGCAGAGGGGAAGAAGCTGTTGTTGAAGCGGGAGGTTCTGGTCTGGATGGACCGTAGCCTCCTGCCAGAGGGGAGGGGGACAGACTGTCTGTGTCTGGGATGAAAGAGATCGGCTGTGATCCGACCTGCACGTCTGCGGGTCATGGAGACGTACAGGTCCTTCTCAGCAGCTCGCACAGTGCGCTGTAATCTTTTTTTTTTGTTTTAAAGTTTGTTTTTATTGTTTCATTTTAGGAGCACAAAACATGCAAGCACACACACGCACAAAAAAAAAGTGGCCATTCCAGTAATACCCTTCTCAACTGAACATTTAATACAGTCATCTGAAAAAATATTGTAGATCTTTTTCAACTTAGAAGGTGAAAAGTGTAACCTGTGGACGACTTTAAATTGAATGAGCGCATGCCTAGCATTTACAGCCGGCCCTCCTTGTCCCGGGGCTCCGACCAGCCGAGACGGTCCCAAGCTCCCGAGTCGCGGAGTGCCCCGTCTGCTCATCCTGATTCTGTAACGACAGGCCCGTTACATCTCTAAAGAGCAACAGTCTCCCCCTTCTTACCGCGCTTGCATGACTGAAGCATGTCAAGCCCAGCAGGGCTCCTCCCACTCGCTCCGCTGTGTCATAAAGCGGTTTGACAAGGTGAGCGGCGCACTCGCGGCCATGCCCGGGCGCCCCGGCCCGCAGCTGCCCTCTGCCGCTCCTGCCTTACAGGGCAGAACGGAGCGCGTCTCCGGCCCGCAGACCGCCTCCTCAAGAGAGGGGCGCGTAGTGCTTGGCGCTGGGCCTTTCGCTTCCTCATCTGCTCTCCCTCTGCTGTGGTATCACCGCGCTGTGCCCTTGGGAGCGGGCCATAGCGGCGAGCCGGGCCCATTGGCCCTCTCGCCGTGCTCGACGCGCAAAAGGAGCGCTTCCGATAACTTACCGGCAGCTCGCAAGCACGCCAGGCTGCGTTTCCCACCTGCGTCTCCCTGTTTGAGCACAACGGAGCTTCAGGGTGCTGGGATTACGCCGGCCTCCGTCCCCGGTCTCAGGGATCACGCCGACTCCACCAGTTTTGGCTTCAACAAAGCACTGGTTCGCGGCCCCGCGGCGACCACCCACGCCGCTTCTTGGGACACCCCGTCCACAGCCCTTTCGCCAGGGGTGACGTCAGTCGATTTTATGGACGCCTACTTTCACATCCCCATTCTGAGGAGGCACAGGAGCTTCCTCAGGTTCGCCGTGGGAGACAGGTGTTTTCAATACAACTTGCTCGCCTTCGGCTACTCTCTCGCTCCTCGCACCTTCAAAAAATGTTTCTGGGTGGCGCTGGAGCCCCTGCGTCGTCGTGGTCTGAGAATCCTCACTTACATTGACTACTGGCTGATACTAGCGCCCTCATATCAGGAGGCAGTGGAGCACACGGCCCAGGTCCTGCACCACATTGAGCTCTTGTGGTTCGTGGTGAATCAGGACAAGAGTGCGCTCGGCCCAGCTCAGCAGATGGCTTATCTGGAACTGGAGCTGGATGCTCTCACCATGACGGCCCACCTCTCCAAAGAGAGGTGAGCCTCTCTCCTGTCGACCCTGAGGTCTCTGATAGTGGTGCCCGTAGCCCTGGTCCACCTGATCAGGACCATTCTGGGACTGATGGCCATGGCCCACCCGATGGTTCAGTTGGGCCTTTTGGAGAAGCGGGACTGACACAGAAAGGTCTCGATCCCACCCCAGGCACGTCAGGATCTCCTCTTCTGGATGGATCCTGCTCTCCTTATGCAGGGACATCCCATGGGCTGCGTGTCGCCTCACAACAAGGTGTTCACGATGTGTCTCTCACAGGATGGGAAGGCACCCTAGGCCGCCTCGCGGTGGCCTTTGCCTGGGACTCCACCCCTAGAAATGATGGCGGTGCAGCGGGTCCTGCTACATTTCCAAGCCAGCCAGGACAACACCACGGTGGTGGCGTACCTGAACAGATAGGGGGGGACGCGGTCTCCCTCCCTACATTGCAAGGCGGTGGAGACCCTAGTGTGGGCAAACCGGCACCTGTCCTCTTTCAGAGCATGACACGTGCCTGGGCTTCTCAACGTCGGCATGGACAGAATGTCCCAGGGAGGCCCACTCCACGACGAGTGGAGCCTGTCCCCGTGGGTGGCAGCCTGACTCTGGCGCAGGTTTGGCCACCTGGTGGCAGACCTTTTCGCCAGTGCAGAGAACGCACAGTGTCCACTCTGGTTCTTGCTCAGGTCGTCAGACGGACCCCCTCTCAGGGGAGACGCCTTTGCACACAGGCTCTGGCCTCCGGGCCTCCTGTATGTGTTTCCTCCTCCCACCCAGGATGCAGAACCTCCACGTGATTTTGATGGCTATTGCAGCTGTTGCAACAACTCATCATCAGCAGGGTAAAACTAACATGTCTCACGACGGTCTAATCCCAGCTCACGTTCCCTATTAGTGGGTGAACAATTCAACGCTTGGTGAATTCTGCTTCACAATGATAGGAAGAGCCGACATCCATCCATCTTCAACCGCTTATCCGGGGCCGGGTCGCGGGGGCAGCAGTCTCAGCAGAGATGCCCAGACTTCCCTGTCCCCAGACACTTCCTCCAGCTCCTCCGGGAGGATCCCAAGGCGTTCCCAGGCCAGCAGAGAGACATCGTCTCTCCAGCGTGTCCTGGGTCTCCTCCCGGTGGGACATGCCCGGAAAACCTCCCCAGGGAGGCGTCCAGGAGGCATCCTGAACAGATGCCCGAGCCACCTCAGCTGGCTCTTCTCGATGTGGAGGAGAAGCGGCTCTACTCTGAGCTCCTCCCTGGTGACTGAGCTCCTCACCCTATCTCTGAGGGAGCACCCAGCCACCCTACGGAGGAAGCTCATTTCGGCCGCTTGTATCCGGGATCTTGCCCTTTCGGTCATGACCCAAAGCTCATGACCATAGGTGAGGGTGGGAACGTAGATTGACCGGTAAATCGAGAGCTTCGCCTTTCGGCTCAGCTCCCTCTTCACCACAACGGACCGATACAACGACTGCATCACTGCAGACGCTGCACCGATCCGCCTGTCAATCTCACGCTCCATCCGTCCCTCACTCGTGAACAAGACCCCAAGATACTTAAACTCCTCCACTTGGGCTAGGAGCTCTCCACCTACCTGGAGAGGGCAAGCCACCTTGTTCCGGTTGAGGACCATGGCCTCGGATTTGGAGGTGCTGATCCTCATTCCTGTCGCTTCACACTCGGCTGCGAACCGCCCCAGTGCATGCTGTAGGTCCGGGTTCGATGAAGCCAACAAGACAACATCATCTGCAAAAAGCAGAGATGAAATCCTGTGGTCCCCGAACCGGACCCCCTCTGGCCCCTGGCTGCACCTAGAAATTCTGTCCATAAAAATGATGAACAGAACCGGTGACAAAGGGCAGCCCTGCCGGAGTCCAACATGCACCGGGAACAGGTCCGACTTACTGCCGGCAATGCGGACCAGACTCCTACTCCGGTCATACAGAGACCGGACGGCCCTTAACAAGGGGCCCTGGACTCCGTATTCCTGGAGCAGCCCCCACAAGACACCACGAGGGACGCGGTCGAATGCCTTCTCCAAGTCCACAAAACACATGTGCACTGGTTGGGCAAACTCTCATGACCCCTCGAGCACCCTATGGAGGGTCTAGAGCTGGTCCACTGTTCCACGACCAGGACAAAAACCGCATTGGTACAAAAAAAGGTACAAGGTACAAAAAAGAAAATATCTTGGATAAATGAAACAATCTGGAAGTTAATGAAAAACAGGGATTCTGCTCTAAAGCGAGCTAACAAAACCCGCCAAAACGCGGATCGTATGGTATTTAAAAGTCAGCAAAATAAAGTTACTGCACTTCTTAGAAAGGCAAGGGCTGACTTTCACCTAGAGATAATCAAAGCAGCAAAAGGAAATATCGGACAGTTATGGAAAAGTATCGATAAACTTACAGGTAGAGGACAGATAAGAAATGAAGAAATAACTTTAAATATAAACGGCACCATTATTACTGATAGCTCTGAAGTTAGCAACTACTTTAATTCAAACTTTATTCAGTCAGTACAAGCCCTAAACAAAAACTTTACTCAAACATGCGGTAGTGAAATCATAATAAACAACAAAAACGGACTACAATTAGAAGTAACTAGTGAACCTAAAGTGAATAAAATCCTCTCCTCACTATCCAGCTCACAGTCCAAAGATATATTTGGTATGGACACCCTTTTTATAAAAACATATAAAGATATTCTAACTCCACCCATAACAAAACTCTTAAATCAATCTATTGCTGAAAATACCTTCCCTAACACGTTAAAAAGAGCCACTATCATCCCTACTCATAAAGCAGGAAATAAACAAGACATTAACAACTACAGACCAATAAGCATTCTTCCCGTATTATCAAAACCTCTTGAAAAAGTGGTCACTGAGCAACTCACACAACATCTGGAGGATGAAGGATTATTACATCCCATGCAGTTTGGGTTTCGGGCTAACCACTCAACCGAAACTGCATGCTGCCTTCTCACAGAGACAATAAAACAGAGTCTGGATAACGGAGAAGTTGTAGGTGCAATATTTCTAGATCTGCGTAAGGCATTCGATACCGTAAGTCATCCCATATTACTTAACAAACTAGTACATCTTAAATTGTCCACAAGTACTCTCTTTTGGCTAAAATCATACTTGTCTGGACGAACCCAATGCGTCCGTATCGACAATACCACATCCGATATTGCAGCCACAGACATTGGCCTGCCACAAGGTTCCAACATCGGACCACTTCTCTTTTCCCTATATATAAACGACCTGCCGTCTGTGTGCCAGGACGTGAACATCCAAATGTATGCTGACGATACGGTTGTTTATACCTGGAGGAAAGACGCAGAGCAAGTGGCCAAGAAGCTTACATCGGCGATGGAAAAAGTGTCCAAATGGCTTAATGATTCATGTCTCACACTCAACGTTAAGAAAACTGCCACAATGTACTTCGTAAATAACAATAAGCAATCATCTTTCCCAGGCATAACCGTGAATGGAGAAATAGTACAAAATGTAAAAGAGTATCGATACCTGGGCATCATGTTAGACCCACATCTCACCTTTAAAAAACATATAAAACAAATGTGCCATAGTATAAAATACAACATCAAAACGTTCAAATGCATCAGAAATTCTTTAACACTGGAGGCAGCTCTGATTTACTTTAACAGCATGATTATGTCCAGATTTTATTACTGCATAACCTGCTGGTCGCAGGCCAATAAAACCACCCTGAGGCCGCTGGAATCACTGCACAAGCAATCACTCAAAATTCTAGACAAGAAGCCACGCCAATACCACCACTGCACAATCCTTCAAAAATACAGAATGTTAAACTTCAACAACATCCAGAAATATGCCTCAATTAGAATGACACACAAAATATTAAATAACTCTGCACCTGCACCTCTTCAGAACTTTATCAAGTACACCTCGGCAGTAACATCGCGATCCACACGAGCTTCTACCACTGGGCAATGCCATGTACCAAAACTTAAAACAACATTTGCCCAGTCAGCCTTCTCTTACAAAGCTATTAAGGACTGGAATAACCTGCCAACTACTCTGAAAATTCAGACAGATTATCTCACCTTTTCAACAGAACTTAAAAAATGGCTGGGGAATAATCAACACTGCCAACACACACTGGGTTCTTAAGATCTAGGCTATGAGCCCAAGCACATATGAACAGAACTGAGATGGTGTAAATGTGCAATATTTTATATGTAAATATGGGTGTTTCTAACTTTTATTGTGACATTGTAAATGATATGTGTATGTAAACAGAACATGGATTTGATTGTGTGTCTGGGTTGTGATGAGATTGTGTGGACAAATGTTGCATGTGTGAGTGCTAGGTAACTGAGAGAGTGAATTTTTAAGTGCTTGTATTGATGTAATGTAAGTAAATTTTATACTTGTAACCAGGGACTGCAGATGGAAACTAGTTGTGTAGCTATAATCTGGTGCAGAACAGCTCTGTCTTGAACTTAATGTCTCTGTACATTGTCCCTTCAAATAAAGACTAAACTAAACTAAACTATTGTTCCTCCTGAATCCGAGGTTCGACTATTGGTCGGATCCTCCTCTCCAGTACCCTGGAAAAGACTTTCCCAGGGAGGCTGAGGAGTGTGATCCCCCTATAGTTGGAACACACCCTCCGGTCCCCCTTTTTTTTTAAAAAAAAAACAGCCGACAGCGAAGGATCAAAAAGCGACGTCGCTATGAACGCTTGGCCGCCACAAGCCAGTTATCCCTGTGGTGTTTTTTCTGACACCCCCTGCTTAAAACCCAAAAAGTCAGAAGGATGGTGAGGCCCCGCTTTCACGGTCTGTACTCATACTGAAAATCAAGATCAAGCGAGCTTTTGCCCTTCTGCTCTACGGGAGGTTTCTGTCCTCCCTGGACCTGATCCAGTTGGCAGTCGGAGACCCATGGCCGATCCCCGACGGGCCCGACGCTTTACTGCAGGCGCAGGTGGCGCCCTCCAGTCCCGCCCTCTCCTGGGCAGGAGACTCTTGACTTGAAAGCTGAGAGGGTGAGACTGGTGGAGCTGGATCTCCCCCCAGCAGTGGTTTCCACCATCCAGAGTGCCAGGGCCCCCTCTACTGTCAAAGCCTACAGGTCTCGGTGGCATCTTTTCATGTCGTGGTGCTCGGAGAGGGGTCTGGACCCGGTCTCCTGCGCTATCGGTGGTGGGCCATGGTGGCTTTGGCTGTTTTTCTGTGCGCAGTCACCTGCTGGTGAAGCGGTTTCTGTGTGGGTTGTGTCAGCTGAGGCCGCCCCCAAGGCATGTGGTTTCCCCGTGGGACCTCCACACGGTGTTGGATGGTCTGAAGGAGCCCCCCTTTGAGCCTTTGGAGCATGCGGAGGACCGCTTTCTCTCCTTTAAGGCTGCTCTCCTGTTGGCGCTGGCATCCGCCAAGAGAGTTGGGGATCTCTGCGCTCTGTCGGTCCATCCCTCTTGCATGGTGTTCTGTCAGGATGGGGGCTTAGCACTTCGGACTTCGAGAGTGATCCAGATCAGGGCACTTGGCTCCCTGCCTGGCTCGTCAGGGGACGACCCTCGGCTGCGGTTGCTGTGTCCGGTCAGGGCTCTGCATTGCTATGTTGCGCACAGCTGGTTTTCGCACTATGGATTAGCTGTTTGTAAGGTTCGGGACCAAGGGGCGTGGAGCCCCGCTGTCCTCTCAGCGTCTCGCCCACTGGGTCGGGGGCGCTATTGCGGCTGCCTACAAGGCGTTGAATCGCCCGCCTCCGGTGGTGATTCACGCTCATTCCACTCGGAGCATGGCGGCCTCTGCGGCCCTGTGCAGAGGTGTCACGGTGGGTGACCTCTGCCAGGCTGCCGCCTGGGCGACTGCGTCCACCTTTGTTTATTCATATCTGATGGATATGTGCACAGACACTGTGACCATGTCAGTTTTCAGCGAGGACAGGAGTTCTGTTGCTTAACTGTGTTGGCTCTCGTCCAGTCCGGCTTCTGCTTCCCGGGGGGGATCCAGACAGGGCGTGGTTACTGCCTTCTGTTATGATTTGTGTCGGCGGCCGGCGTGTGTGTGCTCCGTTGTTACGGTGCTTGGATACATGTGCGGGCGGCGCCTCGTTGCGAGGCTGCCTGCCCTAATGTTCTTGGAGGTTTGTTGTGGCTGTACTGGACGTACGGGCTGTGTACTTCCGTCTTTTTTCGTGCCAATCCTGTCAGCACGCCACCTGGGAGTACATAAATCCCTGCGGCCTCCGCCTTAGTGAGTACCAATAGCGAAGCCCGTAGGTGGGCTCAGCACTACACGAAGTAGAATTAGTAGCTACTAAATGTAACTCCAGTTCTACGAGTGAGTGCTTGCCCACCTACCTGCAGGCCCAGCTGTCTTGCTTCCTTTTTCTACTGGCTGTTTCAAAAGAAGGAAGATTAGCGTGCAGGCGCTGGTTATATTCCCTTGGTGAGGGGCGTGGCAGTGTGCCATCGCGCAACGTTGATTGACGCGTTGGTTTCGGACTTGTCTCAGTGATTGGCTGGCGCCAGAGGGGAGTACTAATAGCGAAGCCCGTAGGTGGGCTGAGCACTCACTCATCCTGCCATTGTTCCCTATACTTGTCAGATGGTGAGCTTTGTAAGTTCAAAAGGACCCGCTAAAAATGAGATACAGCTCCTTTAGCATATGGTTCAACCATCATAAAACTATCAAGTGTAGCGTTCTGTGGAATTGATTCATAACCTGGGACATTTACCCTCAAAAAATGCCGGATCTGTAAAAATGTAAAAAAAAAAGTGAGAGCTTTCGACTTCTTGGACGGCATCTACACGATGATCGTGACAATAAAAGTTCGAATGGGCAGCAAAAAAATCTGCAGTGGCTCATTGAAAAAGGGTGCAATTCTTAAGGCTGGTGCGGAGCTCCCGTCCACACGTCTCCTCCATAGCGAGCCCGTGCGCTGTAATCTGAGTCTGTCTCTGGCGGTGGCTCCAGCGCACCACAAGGTGATGGAGGTGGTGAGGATGGGATCGATGATGACTGTGTAGAATTGCACCAACATCTTGGTGCGGCCTTTATAACAACACATCAGATGGGAGTCACGAGTTGAGCCGTCACATCTGGAGAGTTAACAGTCTCAGGGCCAAAGAAAGGACGCCTCCACGCTGCAGGAGCCACCAGATGTCAAACCTGTGGAAGAAATGCACAGATGCAGCGGTGGTGGAGGCTTCTGCAGGAACATGCTGTACTCTGGGCAGTGCTGTGCCTCTCTCATCGCAGCACGAGCCTTTTCAATAGCTATAAATTCAAATAAAATCCTTCTAACTCTCATCTCACCTCATGACATTATCATTTGAGAAAGTAGCTGTGGTTTTAAGCTGTTGGATCAGAAAGGTGATGAATACTGTCCACAAAAGTGATACTGTTTACAGTTTATGTTTCTTATTTGAAATTTAGATGACAACATTTCAATTGAAAACATTCCGGTTCAGCATTTTTATTTCAAAAAAGTTTTGGATTTACTTGGCGACGTTTTGAAAATGGTCTATTTACACAGAAACAGATGTAGATTTCATATTGGGCCACTAGTGGGAGCTGTTCAAGTCCAGGAGAATGTGGGACCAGGATCAGGAGAATATGGACTGGAACAGGGCTTCAAGCTTTTAGTGGCTCCAAGCAGTGCTGTGATGTAAACAGACACCGAAACCCAGCGGAAGTACAACCTTTAAATCTTAAAAACATTGCACCTCGTGGAGCGAGGTGTTGAAGATTCATAGCACTGATGATGGCACAAAATAAAAAATTTAAAATACTTCAGGGTGAAGACATTCAACATATTTATGCGGGAATCTCGATATTTAACCTTTTCTTTTTTTATTGAACATATTGAACAAATAAACAAATAGAACATAAACAACAATGACAAAATCACAAAACAATATAAAAAATTTACATTTACGTTGCAGATAGTTAAAATCCGTCTTTGAAGTTTATCTTCTTTTTTGTTCCACAGTAAATTGAGCTGACAAAATAATATCTGAGAAATGAATTATTACTGCAAAAAATCTACACAGTTGATATCTAAATGTGGTGATTTTGGCACTAGACTCTTGTCTGAATTATTCATAATCGAATTAATAAACTCTTTTGGAATATTTTGTCATCTTATTTATATTCTCTAATAGTACAATTTAGATTACATTTATCGTTAAATTTGTCCAAATCAAGTATGCCTCCTCCTTCATGCAACAGATGCACAATTGACCAAATGTGTTTGGCCTCCATGAACACAGAAGTTCACAGAATGTAGTCCTCACTCTGAATGCTGAAACCGTGACAATAAGCGTGCGTGCAGATAAGCAACAAAACTGTTTCCAAGAGCAATGTTGCTTTATTAAGCTGTTTTCCTGGAAAATCAGACACCATTGATTGTATGTGAAATGTGGCGTCTCCGCACATGACGTCTGCGGTGCCGCCTGCTGTAAACTGAAGAAGAAGAACGACGTCCCAGCGTGCGTCCGTGCGTGGTGACGTCACAGAAAACATGGCGGACGCCGGCGGAGTGACCGCGGATGGAGGAGATATGATGCGATACGCCGAATATTGCCCGAAAACAAACGTTCGCAGCGACGCAGAGATCGACAGGAGATTTGTGAGTATCGGGCGCGGCTTTGAGGAGGTTCCTGGAGCTTCTCAGAAAGAACCGAGCTGCAGAAACTCGTGTTCGCTGACGTGAATGACCGCTGATGGAGGCAGGGTCTTGTATCACATGCTGCCTTCAGGAGGCAGCCAGCCAGATGTCAGTGTTATTAATCACCCCGAACCCAGAACATCACCTCTCTACTCACTGTAGTAACACATGATGGAGCGGAATGTATATTTGTTCAAACATTCCCGTATTTCTTTATGATAATGCTCTAAATATGACAGACACCAACCCTGAACTGTCAGATGGGCCTTTTTCACTCTTCTCCCTTTAAATGTTTTGAAGTTTCACTAGTTTACTTTAAAATCCAAACTTTTAAATAGATAATGACGAAAATAAAACTATGGATTTGTAGAACAACTGTATCCAGAAATAATGTAAATGCCATAAGTGAATGATGAAGTTTCCATTGTTTGCGTGTATTTTCACAGAGAATCACAGAATAAATCCTTAAAGCTTCACATCACTGCATTGCAGTGGTTTGTAATCTGGTGAGACAGTTTAAGTTTATTTTTTTCAACAGGGAGGAGCTCTGATTGCTGTTGGTCTCGGTGTTGCTGCTGCAGGTTTTGCAGGTAAGCATCAATTGATTCATTATTCTTACACATCTTAAATAATGTTATCTGGACTGGACTCGGTAATGTTATCGTCAGTCAAAGACAACAGAGAGGCAAAGTAAGGATGAGTTGACAAGCAGGGTCTTATTAGAATAGATGAAAAAGAGAGCCAAAGAAATTGATTTTTCAATCTAATAATGAGTGAGAGAGAGCACTGGCTCTTACACTTTTACTATGGCTCTCATTTCACTCACTACTAACGGTTTTCTGTATATTCAGCAGCTTTTTGTAGCTCAGGTTTTGTTTATTTGTTAGTTGCCAGTCTTACATGCCTGTGTTTGGCTCTTGCAGGGCGATATGCATTCCAGCTATGGAAACCTCTGGGACAGGTCTTCTCTGACACTGTGAAGAAGATGCCCACATCAGTGAGTAAACAGTGAAGCTCCTGAACATCTGCCGTAGCGTTTACATCCAGTTCTGTTCAGCCGGCATTGAGAATGTGTATCCTATACACCTGTTAGTGAGCATACAAATAAATTTAGTTTTTTGGCTCCAAAATGTTAACAGCAGCTTTGAATGAGCTTTTATCTTAAAATAAAAAGCCACTTTAACTGAGATATGAAAAGAAACTCATTGTTTCACAAATACATCCAGTTATTAGGATTACAGTAGAAAAACCCCTATTTCTAATTGTGAACCTCTGCCTCTTCAGGCATTTTCAGCATATTACAAAGGAGGTTTTGAGCAGAAGATGTCCAGACGAGAGGCCAGCCTCATCCTGGGCATCAGGTAACAAATTGAGTTACACGACTTTCTTTCCCTTTCTGTTTTTTTTTTTTTTTTTTTTTTTTTCTCACACAAGTCTTAATTTTTCATGTGCAACTCTGAAAAGAAAGCTGGAAATCAAGATGCTTTTCATGGATGCGTGTTTTGTGCTATTCGCAGCCCTGTCAGCACTAAAGCCAAGGTACGGGAGGCCCACAGGCGGATCATGGTCCTGAACCATCCGGATAAAGGTACATTTCACTCTGTTCTGGTTTGACGCTGTTATGTTTAGTACATACCGGGGAGCACAGCTCAATCCAAACAGTGACCCTTTAGGTGGATGTTTCTGTTTAAACCCTTTAACATGATCTCCTCTGTGTTTTACCATTATGATAAATGAGTTTGAAAACATGTTTTGGGTTCTGTGAATCACTGAATGAGACTCCAGCCTGGGTGTTGTTGTGTTGCAGGTGGATCACCGTTTCTTGCTGCAAAGATCAATGAGGCCAAAGATCTTCTGGACAAAGAGATGCGTCGGTGACCTTTCCTGCTCACTGATTTTTTTGTAGTTGAAGAACTGCCATCAGCCTTGCAGCACGGCTCCATCGCCTCTTCGAGGAATCCGCTCAGAACCTTCTGTCTTCAAAAGAAAAAGAATGAACGCTTCATTAAACGTTGTAAATGTGTGTCACAGCTGAAGGACATAAAACTAATGTAGAATCATTCTAAAGTAGAGAAATAACATTTCTGAAAGTGAATTATTCTGTTCGGGCGCCATTTTGTTACGTGTATATTTATGTATGTCTGCATGTAAGGTGTCGTATTGATCTGTTGAAGAAGCAGTAAAACACTAAAACTGATCCTGATACTGGCTGCACTTCACTTCATGTGGAAACACAATCATTGTTTTGTTGGACCCAAATGAGGATTTGAATTTGCAGAAAGTAAAATCTGCGTGAGTCGTGTGAGCCGAATCAATCATGTTTAGTGTAACAAACAGCGTCTCGCTCTGTTTGAGACGTGCAGCTCCAGGCGGGCCTGGTTCACCAGCTGAGGGATGTGATGATGTGACGATTAATGCAGATGTGATAGATGAAGTATTACATTTCTGTATATTTTAGCACAAACAATGCAGTGCTGGAAGGTTCCGTCGAGAATTAATCGTAACTTCTGTGATGAGCTGCTCCAGCCATCTCCCTCCTCTGCCACTGAACTGGAGGTGATCAGTTAATAAATATGAAGAAAATGTATGTTAAAATGTCACTCTAAGTGTAAAAACTTAAGGAAAGAGGCCAAAACAGTAACTTCAAATGCTTCTTTATTTTGAGAATGGCATCTCACTGATGTAACGGTACAAGTCACTGGATGGGAGAGGACAGAAGGCAACGGCGCAGCGTTTTAGCAGGTTCACTGACAGCAGCAGTTAATGGTCAAAATCAACAATTACACAACCGCTTGCTTGAAAACAGTAAAAAATAAATAGAAAAAGAAGCAGTGTTGCTGTCACTGCGTCCATGAATGACCGAAAGTCTCAGTTCTTCTGGACACTGAACCGGTGGGTTTAGTCCAGATCCTGCAGGTGCGGACCAGAGAGAGAGAAGTTTCTTCATCGTCGGAGATTTGGCGTCTTTAAAAGATGTTTCAGTTACAACAGAGCTGACCCTCGGCACCAAACACAGTTCAACAGGAAACATCCACTCAGAACAGCTTTCATTCTAACGGAATTAAAAACTCATTTGTATTAAGAAAACAAAAACTCAAACTACTTCATTACTCTTGCTTTGCTTCTTCACTCGTGTACATTTTCAATAAAATCTTTAACTGATTCACCATTTCAAATAAGGCCGGAGTTCTGGGAGGAAAAGAAAGACAGAAGCGCTGCTGAGGCTGAATCAGAGCCGCTGCGCTCTCAGACTGTAGAGCGCCGTCCTCAGGCTTTAGACTGACTTGCTCTTAAGCGGAGAAGTTACTTCAGCACATCGACGCCTGGAGCAGCTGGAGAGCAGCTGGAATCCTGAACAACGTCTGTTTACTCTGAAAAAGCTCTGAAATGTTCCACCTTAAACACAAACCTCTTCTTCAACCACTGGAAGAAGCTTTAACTGCAGGATCTTTCTCACCTCCTGTTTACTGCTGCTTTTACTAAGCTAATGTTTTTAACTGCATCATAACTTTCATGTGTGAGTTAGCTTATATGGTTTAATCTCTGACCTGCTTTTTTAAAATTCTTTTTAAAGCAAAAGATTTAACGTCTTTTTGTTTGTTTTTTTTTTGCCACAAAGTTCTTGTGTGAGTGAAGCACTTCGAAATTCAAATGTCTGATATAAACGCCACCGCCTTGCCTGCACGGATAAAGCATTCAGAAGTACCGGATGTTCCCATGTTCTCTATTTAACATTGTACAAAAAAAAAAAAAAAAAAAAGGTACCATCTGTACTGTGCAAGAACAAGAAGACCTGAAGCTGCCTGAGCGCCGTTTCCTCGTGACTTCCTGAAGCTCGCCGCTGATGAAGCAGATTCAGCTGGGTTTGTTCACGTTCACACCCCGGAGACGAGAAGCTGAAGGTTACAGTCAGGATTCAGTAAAAAATATGCAGGAAGTATACGGGAGCGGGATCAAGAGGTCGAGTAAACGCAACGAGAGCTCTGCGAGAAAGAGAAAGAGGAGGAGGAGGAGGAGGAGGAGGAGGAGGAGGAGGAGGTGGTTTAAGATGCACATTAGGTTCATTTTCCTGCCGATCATCATCAAGAGCTCAGTCAACGATCCGTCACAGATTGTACTGAAACCTCCAACGTGTTCATCCTCTCACAGGAAAAGTGAAGCGCTGAGGCTGATGTGAAATGTCGTTTGTTTTTGTTGTTTGTCGTCGTCGCCTTGGAAAGAAAAGCTGGCAGGAGGAAAGGAAGCTGCTCCTGCGGGGCGTCAGCAGGCTGGGGGCCGCGGTGGGGAATCATCAGCAGCCCTTCGCCGTCGAGCTTCATTAAGGCCGCTCGGTTTCCAGAGACTCGCGGTGGATTAGCGGTCCTGCGTCGCCGTCTCCAAGTCTTCGTCCTGCTTCTCCTCCTCCTCCTCCTCTCCTTCGTCCGGCTCCTCTTTCTCGCTCAGTTCCTCTCCGATTACATCCAGCCGCCCGTCCTGCCCGTTGAGCACCCCTCCCCCCTCCTCCTCCTCCTCCTCCTCGTCATCGTGAAGCCTCGCCTCCTGCAGCTGCAGCCGCCGCTCCTCGACCAGCAGGAGGCGCTCTCTCACGCCCTCCGCCGCCGCCGCCGTGTCACTGGGACTCCCGAAGTACTGCTCACTCCTGATGGGGAGCAGAAGGAAAGAGAAGATTCAGATGGAATCTGATGAGCAGGATTCACCGCTCTGCTGCTCTGCTCTCCTGACTTCAGAAGAGCTCAGTATGTTTGTTTGTACCCGTCGGGGAAGATGATGGGCGTGGTCAGTCTGTCCAGGAGGGTTTTCCCCGAAGAGTCGACTTCGTCCAGAGACTCCACCTCCACACATTCCAGCTGCAGCACCTGAGACAAAGCGGCGACAGGCTCAGCGGGCGTCAAACTACACCCGACGCCGTCGCCCCGGGGCGGCCGCCCCGCCTCACCCGCTCGGCGCCGCCGTGGAAGTTGAGAGCCAGCTCCAGTCTCTGCTGCCGCTCCTCGGCGCTGACGCTGAACTGCTTCCACACCCGGTTGAGCCTGGGCAGGGTGTCTCCAGACGAGCGGGTGGTGCAGCGCAGCGACTGGCAGAGCACCACGGTGGCCTGCAGCAGCTGCCGGCCGTAGTCGTAGGTGCTCTGAGGGAACGACAGGAGGACGCAAACGCTGCCTGCTTCAGAACTTCAAATTAAAAGCCCTTTTTTTTTTTAAATTTAATGGCCTCTTTGATTTCTTCCTTTCGAATCCAGCTGTATTTTGTTTGTGTTGTTACTTCAACAGTAAGTCTAATCTTCTCACCTGAGCCACGTCCACAAACTTCCTGTGTTTGTCCAGCATGGTCCTGGTCTCCTGAGAGTCGTCCCCCAGTCTGACGTGAGTCTTCAACAGAGCGTCCAGCAGCTCGCCGAGCCACTCCACCGCCTGAACACACACACTCTGCACTGTCACTGCACTGTGCACGTTAATGTGTGTGTCTTTGTGTGTGTATCTCTGACCTGTAAAGCATCCTCTTCACACTTGAACAGTTGGACCATTTGCAGCATCTTCAGCCTCCTGACATCCACCATATCCTCACACCTGCAACACACACACACACACACGCACACACAGCTCATTGACACAATTTCAGTGACTCACTTTCAGCACCAAACAAAACTCTTTTTTCTTTCACATCCAGTCCGGCCGGCGGAGCGGTGACAGCGGCCGCACCTCTGCTTGCGCAGCTGCATCTCCTCCATCACAGACTGAATCTGCTGGACGTTGTCCTGCTGCTCTCCGGGCGGACTCTCCGTCTCCTCCGGGGTCCACGGCTGGCTGCACATCTGCTCCAGCAGCAGCGCCCCCTTCTGACGCAGGGAGCCCAGGCCTGCCTCTGAACAGCGGCGCCGGGCCGTTAGCGTCACGGACACAGCGGGCGAATCAGACGGCGTGAATCAGCGGGAAGACGTACCGACAGCCTGCAGCTTCTCCTCCAGCAGCTTGAGGTTTTGCTGGATGGACGCTCCGTCAGCCGGAGCCACGTCGGCGCAGAGCATGCCCAGTAAACCGTCCAGCTGCTGGGACAACTGCACACACAAAGCATTTCATGCTTTTAATGGTGTCGTAAAAACCTCAAACGGAATGTCTGTGTCTGAATGAAGCTCAGACACACATTAGGTGTTTGGTAAGTTGACTTTAATGATTTTAATCTTGTTCTTTTCACCTTTTATGTGTTAAAGAGGAATTAATTTCTTATTTTCCAAAGATTTTCTTGTATTTAAGTGCAGTCACCTCCTAATGTTACATATATTTCCAATATATCTTCTGCTCAACAGTTGATTGGCAAAGATGTGGTCAAATAAATAAAAATCCATCGGATTTGAAAGAGCTGTTGTCGCCTTTCCCTCTTTGCGCCCTAAACATTGTTTAAAAACAGTCTTGAAGAAGCTGTGACTTTCAGCCCTCCTCCTGAGTCCTCAGACCCTCTTTCTTCAGCTCAATGTCACTACTGAGCACTACTCGGAGCTTATTTGTAAATAAGTGTGGCTACATGGTGTTTTTAATTCGGAATCGGTTTATTCAGAATTAATTAATTCAGAATTATATTCATGAGCGTCGTGTTTACGTGGGAAAAACGAAGAATTAAAACCTCTCTCGCGCCGCGGTCTGTGCAGCGTTCTGATTGGACGGGGCGGCCGTGACGTATGACGTCTCCCGGAAGTAAACAGCATTTTTCTCGTCTTTCTTTCTCGATTAACTTTGACGTTACAGCTTTGAAAACATGTGCACTGTTAAACGCCCGTCGATCCGCTCGTTTCATTGTATCCAATTCTTCTAAAAGTGCCGTTAAATAAATCGTCTCAATTGTAGTCGAAACGCAGACCGCGGGCCGCCATCTTGGAAAATTGCGTCGTCACGACGGAGCATGCGCAGAACGTCAGGAATAAAGTCGCGCCTAATTAGCATAACATTCTGCTTCCATAGGAGAATAAACCAGCTGGTCTATTCAGATTTAAACTTAATTCCGAATAAAGTTTTCAGGTGTTTACATAGCAGAATTAGGCTTTATTCAGATTTATAGAGGAACAAAAAGTCCCATGGAATGTGGTGAAAACTACTGCACATATGTACAGAATATTTTGATGCAATTAATAAACAATTAAATGTTTAAATCTGTGTAATGGTAGTGAAGCAAGAAAAGCAAAACGTACATTTTATAACTTTGAAATAAACAGCCCTTCTCACAACAGCTGATACTGTGTGTGTGTGTGTGTGTGTGTGTGTGTGTGTGTGTTACCTCCTGCGTCGTGCTGTGGAAGCCCTGCGCCGCCTGCAGGACGTTCTGGCGTCCCTCCAGCTGAGCCGCCTGTCTGTAGCAGACGTCGCTCAGCTGCTGCTGCAGCGCCTTCAGCTCCACCACCTCCTCCTCCTCCCCGGCACTGAGCAAGGCAGCAATCTGCTGGTTCAGCTCCACGTAGACTGCAAACCACTCCTGCACATGCACAGAGACAAAGTCAGGTTTACGCTCACCATTTGCTGGTGATGCTGCTGGATGCAGAGCCAAAGGTCAGACTGCACTCAAATCTGTTTTTAACTCCAAATCTGATTTGTGGGTTTGTCACAAGGTGTGTGTGTGTGTGTGTGTGTGTGTGTGTGTGTGTCTCATTACACTGTGCTGGCTCTCGATCTCCTCGTGTTTCTGCTGCAGGGCCTGCGCCGCTCGCATCGAGTCTCCGATGGCCTGATGAGTTTTCAGGAGCTCTGAACCGGGACCCTGCAGCCAGGTGACCACCTGAGGAAAGGAGAAACAGGTTTATTGTGTGGACACACACACACACACACACACACACACACACACACACACACACACACACACACACACACACACACACACACACACACACACACACACACACACACACACACACTCATCAGCTGGTTAAGTAAAACCAAACCCTGGTGTATGTGATGTACTAGGGCCATTGGTGGAAATGTGTAAAATTAAGGATGACTGGATTAATCCCTGAAAGCAGCACGGAGCAAAAAGCTCTAAAAGGACTTCCTTTATTTTTAACAGGCTGCACTCAGAGGATAGAAGTTATATCACAGACTTTAAGTAACACTCGTTGTCCAGCAGGCTTTCTCTTCACATCTGTTTGCCCAGTGTTGAAAATGCCAGCATGAACAAAAACAGTCTTAGTTTAGACCAGTGAAATGTCTTCAGTGACCTTTAACAGAGGAGGATTAACTATCTCAGACAGTTAGTCTTAACTGTAGTTAAAGGAAGATGTTGGTAAATGGCCTGAGGATGGTCGTCTTATCTCCTTCCACAGTGGATCATGATCCATAAACGGATCTTTGCCGTCATTTTCTTCGGCTCAGGATCAGAGTGCAGATAATACCTGCAGGCGATGAGCTCAAGCGGGGTAAAGCCTAACCGCTCATTCAGAAATCACTGTTTACTACCCAATACTCCGGTCCTCCTCTTGTTACACATCAAACTGTCAGAGGTGAGAAATGAGGAGCGTTTTCAGAGTACTGACTTCTCCGTCTGACCTGCAGTGTGGCAGAGGCGCCAGCAGGGGGCTCCTACGCTCTACTTTCTCCAACAGAGGTCAGAAGTCTGATAAAATACAAGTTTGAAGCTAAGTGGAAAAAAAGCCACAGAGCAGGAGTTAAAGTTTGGAAGAAGTGAAGTAGAGGAATGGAAAAAGAAACATTTATAGAATCAGTGCAGCAGCCGAAGAAAAGGAGGCGTGTGTGAAATACCAAGAACATTGAACACACCATTTCCCATCATGCACGTCTCTATATGTCCCTTCACAATCACTCTCTGTGTGGTGGAGCCCACATCTTTCAAACTCCACATCCCGGCCGGTAACAAAGGCAGCCTGTTCCAGAAGAGCAGCGTCAAGTGTCGTTTCAGGACGGCCCTCCAGAACGCCGCCACCGCCGAGGAGGACGGCGCCTCACGGCAGCCTCCGCATTTCACCCCAGGACTTCATTCTACTGCTGGCTGTTTCACGGAAGGGTACAGCATTATCTGACTGTGTGTGTGTGTGTGTGTGTGTGTGTGTGTGTGTGTGTGTATATAAGGATCATGGCCTCATTGTATTTATCAGGTCACTGATGCCTTAAAGATCACACACATACACACACTAAGAGTTCGATCCAGAACTAGGCTGCCCCCCCCCCCAAAATCCTCCAGGCTAGCGACTGACATGTTCCAGTTACCATGGTAACGGCCGGCTCATCTCCAAGAAGCTGGTGTGTTGCCCGTCAGCCCCGCGGCTGTCTGAACTGCGATAACCAAGCGAGTCTCCTCGTTCACGAAGCCCCCCCGCCCGCCCGCCCCGACTCTGAGGGGTCGAAGGTCAAAGATGCTGAATAGACTAAAGAGGGTGGACAGAGAGTGGAGTGTGAGCGCGTGAAGGATGAGTTTAAATGTCCGGAGCCACGACCTCCGACAGCCTGGACAGACGTGGAGATCGGTGAGGAAGACTCGCTTCGCCCCGAAGCTCTTTAACTGAGACCAGCTGAAAGGAGGCCGCCGACCATCTGCTACCAGCCAGACACCAGCGAGCGCTCAGCCCGCCGCTCCTGAAGTCCACCTCAACGGCTCCAGGATATGATCACAAATAACATCACAGCCTGTTTATCAGAGACCTTCAGGATCTGCAAGCTCCAGATGGTGTGTGTCCTCAATGTGTTTGGCCTTGTTGTATCAAACTAGTGGGAGCCTGAATGTGGCTCCACATCCATCCTGCCTCTATTTTAATTTGTTAATTAATAGCTAGTGGGTCCATGTACCGACCAGCCACTCCATTTGTACTCTGATATGGGAAAACCAAAAACCAGAAATGAGCCGCTTTCTGTTTTCTGGTTTGATGCAGACAGAAAACGCTGTAGAACATCCTCCTGGTTTTCCAGCAAAGCAAGTCTGAGAAACTGAATTACAGTCGGATTTAAAACTTATATTAAATAAAAACATAATGGAAAATCAAATAAAGGCTCATATTAAATTTTTCGATTTCCTATTTTCCAACTAGAAACCAACATCAAGATGGAGAACGGCGCATTTCCTATTTTTATTTTTCCAAATCAAAATGAAAATCAATCGTCTGGAAGGTAGACGGACCTGTTCTTGAGAGCTCATAGTAGGCAGCATTTGGTGACAGCTGTCTAACCTCTTAATGGGGTTCATGTTATCATAGTAAAAGAAATAGAGGTCTGGATTTGGGAAATGAAGTTTCATGGTTTATGGTCGGGCTGTGATAACGGCGAGACTGACGATGAAACCAGGGAAGTAGGAGTTATGGCTGGGATTAAAACCAAAGCGTGAGTGAGTGAGTGAGAGAGTGAGAGAGTGAGAGAGTGAGAGAGAGAGAGAGAGAGAGAGAGAGAGAGAGAGAGAGAGAGAGAGAGAGAGAGAGAGAGAGAGTGTGTGTGTGTGTGTGTGTGTGTTACCTGCATGACCTTGGTGTGGATCTCGTCCAGCTGGGTGCGTTTGTTCCGCTGCCTGCACAGCTCCTGGTACCTGGTGTACTGCTCTCTGAGCGAGTCCAGCAGCTTCATCACCTGCGGCTGAGCCAGCAGCTCCTCCTCCATGGGGCACCAGGCGGGACCTGGACCCGGGCCACACACACACACACACACACACACACACACGAGAGGGTTCACGGTCCAGGGCGCACCAGGGAGAAATCACAACCATTAAATATGATCAACTGACTGGAGGAGTCTGTCAGATTTTTACACTGGCTGTTTGAACCTCTGTTCCACTGAAAACGGCTCCTTCAGGCTGTTTCACGTCTCCACTGACTAAACTGTCCATGAAGCTCCTCCAACTACATTAACCTGCATGAATGATGCTGAACAGAGTCGTATCGATCGGTTTTATTTCTCGCTCATCTCAGCGCTCCCACTCAGACAGAGCCTCCATTGCCCTCCGGAAAGGTCGAACCGGTGCGTTCAGGAGTTCAGAGGTCAACTACTGTACACACAGAACACTGGGTGTGAACTCTGAGGCGCTCGCTCACCTCCCGGGCCGCCGCCTCCGCCCCCCTCCGAGCCGTTGAAGCGGCGCTGCTGCAGCTCCGACAGCAGCTCGTGACCTGCAGACACAAACACCAGAGGGGCGGTTCGGCGGGAGAACGGTCCAGACAAACGGAGCGACTGAAGCAACAACGCGCGGCTGTTTGTCCACACGGTCGCTACGGCAGGAAGAGCGCCGGTGGAGGGAGGAGGGTGGCACCGCACACAAACACGCCTTTCACCCCCGGCCAGCACGCAGACAAGAGGCTGCTCAGAGCACTCCACACACACACACACACACACACACACACACACACACCTTCATCTGTGTGCCACCTTTCAACAGAGCGCAGACAGAAAGCACACACAGACACACACACACACACACGTTAGAAAACATGCAGACATAAAGCTTCAGGCTGCACAGCCAGAGGGTTGTGGGTTCGAGTCCATTCTTTCCTCAGTTTGCATGCGAGCTTAATTGAGGAAACTAAATTTGGATGTTTATCTCGATCTCCGATATGTACCACAAACACACTCACACAGAGACACACACACAAAGCAGAATGAATAATTAATGCAGAGGCCATTGATTGCTCGGGGAAGTAAATGCACGGATGATATGAAATAATAACCAGGATGCAGCTCTTTCCGCCCAGACTGGAACAGGAAAACCAGGCTTGCTTGTTGGATCAATAATTGATCAAGCAAAACACAAATATCAGCAAACTACCAAATGTCTTTTTGACTCCAATTATAAGATTCATGCTCCTTCAATATGGACGGGAATTAAAGGTGCTGTAGGCAGGATTTTGCTAGTCAATGCTAATTTTTCTGTGTTTTCTTTGGATTAAATGTTAGAGTATCCATTGCTAATCCTTCAGGAGTGTAGCATAATTGCACTACCGCGAGGGCGCAGCTTTTCCATCTGTCTCTGTTCTGAGCTGAAAAGGAATCTCGACAGCTCCAGGTATCTTTGACCAATCAGAAGAGCCCCTGAGGCTCTGACCGTGATTGGTCGAGGGGCGTTCATCGCACGTTCTTGTGGGAGGGGCTTAACTTGCGTAAGGGCGTGATGTCAGAGAAAACAGGACAGGATTGGCTGTGCTGGGTTTCAAATCGCCATCTTAGATGGGTCAAATCGCCATCTTGCTTAGGTAACCCTAAGCAAGATGGCGGAGATGCCGAATCCTGCCTACAGCACCTTTAAGGAGACGTAGTTCTGCACTATAGTGAAAATCGAGGTAAAACTAGAAAAAGGGCAGAAGGACGTGAACAGATGGAAGTGAACGACGCCGATTCCTGCACTGAATGATGGGGATTTTCTCTGCACTGCTGCAGCGTCGGGCAGGAGGAGGAGTCGTACTGCATATCAGCAGATCTGTGGTTTGGCTTCAGGCTTCCAGTGAAACACGACGGGAATTTAACTGGAGCTGTGTCACAAGCGGACCTTTGTTCAGCTGTCAGAATAAAACTCACTGTCAAGAAAGTTTGATTTACAAATTAAAGGCATTAATAAGCGTATAAAAATGGAGCAGTGAAACACTGTTCAGAATAATAAACAACCTGTTTTGACAGAAGATCCTGCTTCGTCTCGCAATGAATTAATTATTGGCCGACTGGTCCTTTCAGGAGAGAGCACAGTGGATTCATGGGTAACTTCTACAAAGACCACATTCCCTGTGTGGAGTCTGCATGTTCTGCCTGTGTGCACGGTACGGGAACGTCTCCGGACCGCAGCCCCACTGACACAGCAGGTAATGAACGAACCGAGTGTTTCTGCAGCCTCCCTGGCCTCGCTCCTTCCTCCACAGCAGCTCTGGTCCACGCTCCAGTCACTGTTCGATGGTTTTACACATGCTCTATTAATTCTCCTTGTATCAGAATGTTTTCTGTCTTGAGGACAAGGAGACAATTGTTCAGTCAACCGTCCCGTCTGGGCTTCATTATGGAGATATGTTTTCTCGCCGTGCTGCTCACCCGACCTGAAAACGCATCGCAGCTCATCATTCATTACAGGACAGAGATCCAAGTTTGGTTTTTTTTATGGATGAAATAAGTTACTCCTCAATAAGGACGAGAAACAGCAGGCAGGATCATCGCCTGACAGAGCCGTTTTAATTTTAATATTATTCTAATTATTTTCGGTGTTTTGTGATGGCTCCTCAGGTCAGCAGTGATGCGCTTTTTCCGCTGCGGCGAACAATAAACACTGAAGCATTTAAAGAGGATTTTAAAAACCTGAACGGCTCGACACACCAGCGACTCGCAGCTTTCACTTTCAAATCTGTTCACTAATGCCGCCCACTGCTCTTTGAAGCTTTTAAACATTAAAATATCGTGTTTTGTCATTTCTGTGAGGTTCCTCCCTGAAGCTTTCCTAAAAACTGTTTTTAAATAAAGCGAAACTTTGGAAAATCAGGATGGAGCGGCTTCAGAAACAGAAGCTGGATGTGTAATGAAAACTGTTTGTCCCCACTGCGACCTTGTGACCTGGACAATCGTTTTATATTCGAAACCGTTTCGTTTTTGCACCAATATGACTGTTTTATGTTTTTCTGCTTTTGGCAAAACTGTATTTAGAGCGAGGGGGAAAATAAATCCCAAAATCACATGACTTCAGGACAGATGTGGCCACGAGTGAGTGGGGATGTGAGGGAAGGAGAAGGACCTGTCTGCAGAACCGTCTCGGGGTCAAAGGACGGCAGGAGGCCGCAGTCCGCCGACCTGCAAGAGACAGGAAGACAAACCTCTCAGAACGACAGCCGGTGTGTGTGTGTGTGTGTGTGTGTGTGTGTGTGTGTGTGTGTGTGTGTGTGAGAGCGTACTTCTCCTTGTCCATGGAGTTGCTCTTGTCCCCGTCATTGATGATGGACAGCTCGTCCAGCAGCGACGTCGACTCCTTCGTGAACTTCTCAAAAACCTAAAACACACAAAAACTCAGTTTTGCAGCCGCTATGAAAGCAGCAAAACTCTCAATTGGTGGAGGACGAGCTACCAGTCTCTTGCTGAGCCAGTCGCTGTGATCGTAGTCCAGACTCCCTCCAAAGTCGTCGGTCAGCTGACTGGGCTCGATGTAGCGAGTGAGCTTATTGGCCGAAACCAGAATCACCTGAAAGGCACAGTGACACACAGCAGAGCAGTTACAGAGCCTCTCACAGCTTTTACTGTAGTTTCAACATTTCGGTATTAGAGAGTTCACAGCATAGTTTAATTTCTTCATCTTTTTCCCTTCAACAGATTAAAGACTTTATTTTTTTCTTACTAAAAGTCAGGATTGTCCCATTTACAAGATTCAAAATATTTGGAAGCTTTAGCTTGTTTGTTATAAGTAGAGAACTAAAAGCCCAGGTCTATGAAGCACTGAGGAGCCACAAACTGCTCCAAGTCACATGTTCAGGGAGGTTTTATCGACTTTTTAAACACAAGTTTAGAAACATGCACATTTCTTGGCTCACAGGTTGCATATTCAGCGTCACTGTTTTTGTTTGACTTCAGAACTCTCAGATCAGGAGACACAAAACTCTTCAGCTTCTCCGAGCAGTTTCTAAATATGGAGATAAAGCGCCGAGTGTTCCAGCAGGCCTCCAGCTGACAGGAGGTTTCTACCAACGCCCGAGTTCATGAAGAAGAAACACTCTGCTTTGATTCTCACACACTCGTCGCCTTTTTGCGTAAATGTCTCATAACTCTTGCAACAACCCGCCGTAAGAGCCTCTGAAGTGCGTCTTCATGGGGAGGGAGGCTTCGCAAATAAACACGGGGAGGAGCAGCTGGTGGTGTGTGTGTCTGCCAGTTGTCGCTGCAGCAGATGCTGCAGCAGAAATTGGACTCGGCTCAGTGTGAGTTTGTGTTTATTTAAATGTCAGGTCAGACTTCGGAGCAGCTGTGCGGAGCACACCCCGCTGTGTCATCCACAAACACACGCCATAGTTCAGATGAGTCGCATTTCGGCACCGTCACTGGAATCTCCCCTTCAGCAGCTCTGCCTGTGTGTGTGTGTGTGTGTGTGTGTGTGTGAGCGCTAGCTAAGATAACCACTCATGCAAAAAATAAAAACAACAGCTCTGTCATTCCTGAATTTCGAAGTGTTGGAGTTCATAACCCGACTAGTGAAATGTCGGAGTGTCCCTGAACGCACCGTCAAGGAGCCTTTCCAACAGTGAACAAATAAAGACACAACCGACGAACGTGAAGCCGTCTCGACACGGACTGAGGCTCATTAGCTTTTTGCAGCAACTTACACACTGACGCAGACCCACCGACCTGCTGCCGTTACCACGGTAACCACAATAGAGCCAACAATGGCTGCAGAAATGTGGGTCACAGCGACGACTGATCTGTCAGTAAAACCATCTGTTGTAATAGAGGAGGAGGCCGGCCGCAAACACACACTCACACACACTCCATTGATCCTGCATCAGGTTTCCAGCAGCACTCAGACCAGCTAATGACGGGCTCATTCTCCGTTTGATATCAAGTAACAAGACAAATCGAGTGTGTGTGAGCGTGTGTGTGTGTGTGTGTGTGTGTGTGTGTGTGTGTGAGAACTCTCTCTGCTCTCTCATCTCTCCCCCACGTTTGGCTCACCTCGAAGCCCAGACGGTCCTTCTCCTTCCAGAAGCAGAAGTGTGTGACCTTCTTGTCCCAGAATTCATCGGGCTTCACCACGCAGACCAGCGACACCTCAGCTGGGATCACGTTCTGAAAGAGCGGCGGCGCTTTTAGAAAGTCAGACAGGCTAATGCGATTAAAGGGGTGTGTGTGTGTGTGTGTGTGTGTGTGTGTGTGTGTGTGTGTGTGTGTGTGTGGGTGGGGGGGCTAATGTGTTTGATGTGTTTGTACCTGCAACATGAGCACCACAGTCTTCACTGTGTTCCACTGAGACTTCCGCCCGTCCACGATAACAGTGAAACCTCGAGCCTTACACTTCTCACTGAGAGAGAAAGTGAGAGTGAGAGAGAGAGAGAGAGAGTAGTTATTAACACACACACACACACGCACGCGGTGCTGATTACAGAGTGACTGAGTAACTGCAGTAACATTCAGCGAGCGTGTGCGCGGCCGATTATTTCCGACACGGGAAATTGCCGTTAAGAGCATCAACGGCAGCATCAGCTGAGCTGATAAAGTTGTTTTCTGACAACTGATACGCAGCGCCGTCACGAGAACGTTCCACAGCTCGGTACCTTTAACCCCGGGAGGGAACGCCGCTCGCCTCCATCTAGTCGCAACACACTTCAATGTCCAGCCGTAAAAAGTTACACTTATTCAGCCGCTTTTTTCCTACACTTCGTGACATTTTTACAAACTGTGGAACAGCGGAGCGGCATCGAGCTCCAGCAGATCTCACTAAGAGCTTGTGATCGGTGGTTTCAGGCCGTTTGTTCTCTCCTGCTCTTTTCTCTTCGCGCTATTCAGCAGTTTCCAAACTTTCTCAGCTCAGGGCTAAACACAAAAAAATCTGATGACTCAAGCCAAAAAAACAAACACCTCTGAGAAAACAAAAACAAACCATGGATTTGAAATTCAGATGAGTCTGTTTATCCCCGTTAGGTGTGGATGTAAGAGACGGTTCTGACGATCAATAGAAACCCGCAGCAGGAAAACCGAGCTGCGATTAACGGTCCAGCCCTGACATTAGTTTAAAACTCAGCACACCGCCAAATATTACCCAATGAGGCCTCCTCTGTTTCCAACAGGAGAGAGAGAGAGAGGGCGAGGGGGAAAAAACTGTAAAAACTGAGTTTTTTTATTCGGAAAGATTGGGAAATAAAGGTTTTCCCCTGCGATGGGCTGGAAACCTGTCCAGAGAAGCCCCTCGGACATATTCACCTCTCTCTTTTACCAGATTAGCCTGATCCGAGTGAAATCAGGACTGGGAGAGGCAGCGCAGCCTTGGCCATGGTCTGATCAGAGTTAGAGAGATTGTTTAAGAACAGCAACAGAAAAGCAGCTGAACTCATCTGAATGAGCTCCTCTCCATCTGACTTTAACTGTTCACTGGATTCAAGCTGCAGATCACTCAAAATGCATTTTACAAATATTACAGCAGAGGAGGAGATACAGAGACTGGAGGGGCTGAAAAACGCAGCAAAGATTATTTAATCTCACATTTTGATCTCCAGGGCTTTACTCCTTTACGTCGATTTTACCACCCTGGTCAACCTGTGAAGCACTGAGTTTCCTTTAATCCTCTCAAAACTGACTGGTAGACCGTTCCTTAGTGAACCTGCTGTAACCGGCATGCTCATGTATTTCATGCAATATGAATCAAAACAGGCCAGGAGTGAACGCTCCCTCCAGCACACACAGATTAGAGCCCAAATCATCTGTCAAGCTGCCCGCCGTCACGATGAGCTGGAAATCAGTAAATCTCATGGCGGGGGGGGGGGTCACGTTAGAGCCAGTACAGTAAAGACCGGAGCTGTAACGACAGTGAACTCATCCTTTAAGCTCTGCTGGAGCCAAAATACAAGCATCCAGTCCTCGTGTGTGTGTGTGTGTGTGTGTGTGTGTGTGTGTGTGTGTGTGTGTGTGTGTGTGTGCACCTCGGGATGCTCAGCAGGTAGTCCAGCGTGGCGCTGAGCTCCTCCATGCTGGTCTGATCTGAGCTCAGAGGGATGGTCAGGATCAGACCGCTGCGCCGGTCTTTGCCCCCTGAAAAACAGGAAGTAATCCGATTACTCCACCCATACAGGAACTGCGAGAACATCAACACACACGTGAGCACGAGCTTTACCTGAGAGGAAAGCCAGCTTCTTTTTGAGGACGGGCAGGATGGCGGTAGCCTCCATGGTTACGTTAGACATCTGTGACCAAACGCACCTTTAAAAATGAGGAAAAAAACAAGACATTTTTAAACAGGCGTCTTAAAATCCCATCGTAATCAACCCCTCTCCGTTCCAACACTGTTTCTGATGTCAAGGAGGCGAACAAAGTGCACACCCTGACCTTGTTTGGTCCGCTTGTCAAGATAATACGCAGCGAGTGTTACACAAATCGAGCAAATAGAGGCGAGTTCCTCGGCGGAGACGTTGTTCCGGGTCACAAACGAGTCCACCACCACAGGAACTGGGACAGTCTTAGATAATGACCCACCGCCCCAGAGGCCAATTACAACGGTGAAACTGGTTCACAGACGGAGGGAAAGCTCCATGAACGGATCCATAAATCCACAACAGCCTCATGCACGTCATGACCATCAAGCATCAGCGTGGTTTAAAGAGGCGAACAGTGCAGGGGCCTCGCAGACCAGCGTCGAAGTCATAATCACAGGTGGTAGAGACATCTAATGACAGTGTCTGCAGCAGAAGAGCCGCCCTGGAAACCTCATCTCAAATATTACAGCAGAGATTTTCCGTCGGGCTTTTCTCCGAGCTGGCGCTGCTCCCAGCAGATTCAGACTCTTGGCTTCGCGTTCGGCTCAGCCGCCGGTTTACCGTCAGCCGGCGAAGCAGTCGTTTGGCTTTTCTGTCAGCTCACTGGCTGCTCGAACATCTGCGCTGCGTCCGCCGCCACTCTGCACCACGCATATTAGTTATTGTTTTATATATACATATCGTGATAAACCTGTAAACTCAGTGTTACAACCACATAAAAACGACCTCCACCCCTTTTTCCACTCCTGTGCAGGCGTCTGTCTTTATCACACGAGCAGCTTTATGCTGCTGTGAGCAGCATTTCCAGCCATGTAACTTGTGGTTTAGTTCTTTTTAAAGCACTTAATGAGATTTTAATTGAAAAAGTAGCATCAACTCAATGTAGAATATCCACAAAAAGTGAAGAAATCTCAGTTTGGTAGATTAACTCGTGGCTGTTAGAACGATGCTTCTTGGCCATAAATTTAACCCGGAGCTAAGAAAAGCTGTTTGGCACTGGCAGAGAAGATCTGGAGCAAAACATTTCAAGGACACACCCCACACACTCAACTCTGCTGATTATCCCACACATGTATTTCCCTGACAAATGTGGCACCATTTAATGTGAAAACGATCAGTTATTGTAAAAAGGTATATACAACACTTTGCCAACAAAGCATCATAAATCTTCCAAACACTTTACATGACATCTCACAACACCGAGCAGATCCAGCATGACAGCCCAAAAGAAAGTCCCTCAGGCAAACCCTGCTTTGTAATGACACATTTATATGCAATAAAGCAGCCTTGAAGGTATATGTGTAACACGTAAAAACTAAAAACTAAATGTGGTTTTCCAAATCTGAGCTCTAATCTGCTTGGGAACGTGCAGCTGTGGTCAAATCACTCTTAAGTGATCCCACATGTTTTGCAAGAAAGCCCAGAACGGTTCAGTGTGTGTGTGTGTGTGTGTGTGTGTGTGTGTGTGTGTGTGTGTGTGTGTGGTAGTTTGGGCTTGTTGCTCCATGCTGGAGATGTGAACAGAACAGACCACACCCACACCGTCCTGATGGAGCACATGAGCTCAGTTTTCACTCCTCTGGAAAGTGTCTCATTGTTTGTCTTTGGCCTTATTTCTCTGTTTCGCGGTCAGATTTTAAATTACACATCAGTGAAGCCAAACTCTGCTCCACAGTGGCACTCATCAGCTGCACACGTGCTCGTGTATTTCCGTGATCATTGGTGAGCTGATTAATGATGATCTGACTGCAGCAGCAGCGAGTCTGTCCTGCAGCACGGCTTCACCTTCCTCCTCCTCCTCCTCCTCCTCCTCCTCAGCCTGCGGTCTGGCTGCGGCTGCAGGACGGCTCGGCCCGGCTCGGCTCTGTTCGGCCCGGCTCGGCTCTGTTCGGCTGGGTTCGGCTCTGTTCGGCTGGGTTCGGCTCGGCCCACAGACACAATGACCTACATCGAGCGGCAGCAGACTGCGGCGGTGGCCCCGCCGCTCACCGCAGCTCCAGCCCGCTGAGGCCAGAGACTATCGATCCGGGGCTTTCTCTTACCTTTCAATCAAATCTGCAGCATTTTGGGGGATCCGTTTTTTCTCTCTCTCTCTCAGTCCTCCTCCTTTCTTCTCCCGCGGCGTCCTCCGGCTCCTCCTCCGCAGCGCCTCCGCTGCCCCGGTCCTCCTCCGTGTCCCTCCAGACGGGACCTCCCGGTCTAGGTTCGGAGCTTCGTCTCCATTCAGTGAAGAAATGAGTTCGTCGTCGCCTCTCTTTGGAACAACAGTGGGAGCTCACAGGCGGAGCAACTCCCGGTGCAGCGTCCTGCTCTGTACAGTCAGCGCCTCCACTTCCGGTCCCCTTCACAGTAAAAGCACATCCCAGAGTTTACACTGGAGCAGCTCCCGTCCAGCCATGAAAAAAAACAAACAACAACAACAACAACAACAACAAAACACGATCCTGGAATATTAACATATTTAAGAAAACGATGTTTTGAACAATTTTTCGATTTAAATATTTCAAACCATGCAATGTACTTGTTCACCCTCGTTGTTGTGGTTTTGTTTGTAAATATTTCCTAATTTACATAGAAACGTTTTGAAAATGTGATCTGCTCACACTGAAATTGCAGAAACATTGTGGATTGTAAAATAAGTAGTTTTCATGCAATGCCACTCGTAGATGCTGTTGGTTGCTTTTGTGATGAAACCACACGTCTGTAAAGAATAATATGCTATAAATAAAAGCAATGGCGATGTCACACACATTCATGGACAGACAGCCACATTGGATTGCTAGTTCAGCTGATTCTCAACTGTGAAACTAATCATGTTTTGCAGTCTCTTAGGAGGTTGCCATTGTCATTATTGTCCATCTATTCCTGAATGTGCAGAAGAACTATGGCTGTGGTGCACATGAGTAGTCTACATGCAGACGGAGTGTTTTCAAAAGTTGCATTTTGAACCCGTTTACAAGATGATGGAATGAGAGCGCTGTTAAAAAGTTTCACTTCGGGGGCCATTTTCAAAAAGTTGTTCCTGTCAGTGGCTCTGGCCACCACCGTCATGTAAACAAAATGGACCAAAAGTTTGCATTGTAATTGAAAATGCTGTCATAAATGTGGCCTAAGTTGAATAAACCACCGGTGAAGGTGTGTGGTGTCCACAATCCAAATGTGAGGACACTGAGCCAATTTCCAGAAAATAGTAAACTACTGGTTCCAGAGGTAGTAAGATGGTCATTTTAACCACATTTAAAACAGGTGTTCATTGAAAGTTCTCTGAAGCTGCCTTAATGAGTTCATTTAAATGCAAACAAAGAAAGAAAAACTACTTACTTGCTTATTGATTAAACTTAGAGACACAGAACCCTTTTCACTGAATTAGCTACCATCAATCCAGCTCAACATTAGTCAACTTTATTGGGGCTTACTGAACAAAGAATGAGATGAACACAGCTGTTTCAGATCGCTAAACGATTTGTTTTGAAGGGTTGTCTGTTTGTCTTTAACTTAAACTTCCGGGGCGGGGTCAATTCAAACAGGCCACGCCCCCGAAGAATTGAAGCCCACCGAGGCGTTCAGGAACACTCTGAAACCGTAAAATCCCCCCTGGAACAGCACAGGTCTTCATAGGCCAAAACTCTAAAATAGCTAAATGAAAAGAACAAAAAAAGATTCCATGAAGCAATGAGCATGTTAGTGCACCAGAAGACAATTTTATTTGCATCTTTTTATACAATATACAAAAAAACATTGTGTTGATGCAAACAAAACCCAAAACTCAAAAAAGTATAAACAATATACAAGTTTATATGACCAAGTCTTATGTAATGACATGATGTTACTACTGTTAGCCAGTATTCTTATTACTAGTTTTATGTCCAATTTTTAAAATCAGCATGTGAATCATAACAAGTAAATCTTTCTTGCTCTTCACCCATTCTTTCATTCTTTTATGGTGTGTTCTTTAGTCAAACTGAAATAACTTCATTTGTTGTCTAAACACATCGGGGGCTGTGTGGATCCTCAAGCAGCGTTTCCAGATTGTCAGATTTTCCTGACATTGCTGTGGCAACGCTGTGTGATGAGCTCCTTTGACTGAAGGCTTGGTGTTTCTGTCAGGAGTCTCATTTCAGGTGGAGTCATCTGGACTTTAATTGAACTGAATTGAAAGTCCTTTATTTATCCCACAGGGGGAAATTCCAGTGTTCCAGCAGGACAGAGAAAAGAAATATAAATAGAATGGAAATGTGAAAATTTTACAAAGTCCAACCATACATAGAAAAACTAAATATAATTTAAATATACATTTAGAACAGATAGACATAAATAAGATATAAATTAAATATAACTGAAATATACATTTAAGAAAGACACATATGTACAATATAATAGAAAAATGTGAGAAACACAAAAAGATATGTACACAGGAGTTTCACAGAGCTGAGTGGATGATGAATAGAAAATGGCTGAGGCCACCACAGAGTCATAGGAAGTCTTCAGGAGTGGCCCCTGCACCCCAAGACCTCAGTCTCCTGAGCAGATATGTCTGCTCTGGCCCTTCTTGTAGACTGTCTTGCTGTGGTCTGACCAGTCCAGTTTAATGTTGAGGTGAACACCCAGGAATTTGTTGGAGTCCACTCTGACTGTCTCTGCCCTGGACGTTCACCGGTGTTGGGGATTTGTGAAGTTACCTGCTGAAATCCACCACCAACTCTTTAGACTTTCCAAAATTGATTTGGAGGCAGTTCTGCTGACACCAGTCCACAAAGTTCTGGACCAGTACATGGACAGAAACACGAGGACAGACCAACAAGGAGCCGGCCAGACAAGCAAGGGAAGCAGTGCTTAAATAGGGGAAACACAGGTGCAGCACAATAGGACATAAGGAGGAAGGTGACAGGCCGGGCAAACATGAGGAGAAGCAGAAACAACAGGTGAGACAGGGCATGCACAACAAAACAGGCCCCGAGTGCCCCCATCTGGCCACAGGGGCACAGGGCGGAACAGGACCCCCTCCTAATGCACGCCTCCTGCCGCACAATGGAGCCAAAACCTCAGGCACCACCACCCAACATCCCGGGTGGTGGTCCCAGACAGATTGGAAGATTAAAGGTGCTGTAGGCAGGATTCGGCATCTCCGCCATCTTGCTTAGGGTTACCTAAGCAAGATTTGACCCATCTAAGATGGCGATTTGAAACCCAGCACAGCCAATCCTGTCCTGTTTTCTCTGACATCACGCCCTCACGCAAGTTAAGCCCCTCCCACAAGAACGTGCGACGAACACCCCTCGACCAATCACGGTTAGAGCCTCAGGAGCTCTTCTGATTGGTCAAAGATACCTGGAGCTGTCGAGATTCCTTTCAGAACAGCTCAGAACAGAGACAGATGGAAACGCTGCGCCCTCGCGGTAGTGCAATTATGCTACACTGCTAAAGGATTATCAATGGATACTCTAACATTTAATCCAAAGAAAACACAGAAAAATTAGCATTGACTAGCGAAATCCTGCCTACAGCACCTTTAACATCAACCATGGCATAATTAACAGTATTTATTCACCTTTTTATGGTTATCTGGTTATCGTTCTCCTGTTTGAGTCACATCCAATCCATTCTCTCTGCAGTGATTAAAGTTCATGTATTGATATTTTATCCAAATTTACATTTAGATGGAGATCTCACCACAGGTACACAATCCATGGAGTGGTCAGGTGGGACTCACAGCTGCACTGTTCCTGGAAACACTCCCCGGCCTGCAGCAGGCCGGGGAGTGTTTCCTCCTGCTGGTGGTGCGATGAGGCCAGACTTACTTTGCCTGTGGGACCTGCTGGATGGCGTCCGGCAGCGCCTGTCTGAAGGTCTCCGGCAGGAAGAAGCAGAGCCCAACGCTGAGCAGCGACAGGCCGCCCACAATGATCCAGGGCAGGAACTGGTTAAACACGGCTGCAGAACAAACAAAAGAGTCACTTCCTTCTTACGGAGATCAGCTGATGCAGACTGCACTGAAGGTACAGCAGTGGACCGATAACACAGCTGTAATGTCAGAGGCCTCACCCAGCTGCAGCAGGTACGGGGAAAGAGCAGAGCCCACTCGGGCAAATATGGCGCAGGACGACATGGCTGTGTTCCTGATGACTGTGGGGGACAGCTCTCCAGTGAACACATACAAAATCCCGCCGCCGATAACGATGCCAAATTTTCCCATAAGCACCAGGGACAGGGTGACAGCCGGTTGGCCTGCAGTGAAGGAAAAAGGAGATATGACAGCAACATGTACAGGAAGGTGACCAAGCTCTGACGAGATGAGTGAAGTGTCCCACCGGTCAGTTACTCTTTAATGCTCCACTGAATCTAGAGTTTTCATTCATGCATCCAGAAACTCACAAATTATTTGACTGAACAGCACATCAGAGCTGATGTAGGTTCACAGAACTACACCGTACAGTCGACCTTCTGCTCTTACTCACTGTGGAAAGTGACCTGGATGAGGAGCAATGCTAGAGACGCCAGCAGGCCCGAGATTATGAAGGACAGACGGCGAGGAAGTCTGCGAGCTGCCAGCCAGCTGGCGACGTACGCCGGGATCTCCACGGCCGTCATCAGGCCGTAGTTGAGGTAGGGGTTCCCAGACAGACTGGAGGAGTTGAAGGTCATTCCGAAGTAGGTGACGTTGACAGAAAACCTGCAACAACACAAGAAGACAAACATGTAAACCCTTTTATCAATGACAAGCAGCAACAATATGTCATAAACAGTATTGTGTTTTGGCTATCACGAGGATACTGAAACAAAAAAAATGGCTGAGGTTAAAATTTAATGATCTACTAAACGCAAATGAGGTTAAATCTAAAATTCATCAACTGACCACATGATCCACAGGATGACTGATACGTTCCGGATGTTTGTGGTCTTCAGCAGATCCAGGAAGCCGAACGACTCTGACTTCTGGGATGGACCTTCTTCAGCCTGAGAGACAGATTCAGGACATTTATTTGTCACATGCAGCGATAGTATGAGGACAGAGATCTGAAGCATTTATTCCGTTCAATTCAATTCAGCTTTATTTATAAAGTGCCAATTACAGCATCGTCATTTCAAGACACTTTCACAGAGAAAACCCAACAGATTCCACAAGCACAAGCGACTGTGGAAATGAAAAACTCCTTTTTAAAAGAAAGAAACCTTTGCAGAACCAGGCTCAGAGGTGGAGACAGGTACATTTCAGGTACATCATAATAAAACACATATTGACTGTACCATGAAGAGGTTACAAGACGAAGTAAGATGAAAATACTATACGTTAGAGAACGTTTTAGTATATATTGTACTCAATACAGACAAAATAACTAAGGAATATATTCATATGTGGATGTATGTGTGTGTGTGCAAGGAGAATATATGTGTGTAAGACAATGTATGTGTGTGAGAGAAAAAATACATGTATGTAAGTTGTACCGCCCCTCATATATGTATGTATGTATGTATGTATGTATGTATGTACGGTATGTGTGATTTATCATTTCCATGATTGATCCTAGTTAAATGTACAGTGTGGCTCATTCTCAGCCGGACAGTTCATCATGAACATCACAGTAGAGTTTGGAGATTCTTATACTAGAGATAACTGGCCACCTCAGGATGACCTCTGCTTCCTGCAGACGACCCCGAGACACGAGCCAGCGGGGAGACTCTGGAACCAGCCTGGGAAGCACAGCAGACACCTCAAACATCACAACCATTCATCATGCTGGAGCATCACAGAGGGGATGCAGAGGGATGTGAAGAGTGTAATGAGGTCTCCTCACCACCAGAGGGGGGCACAGGCCAGGCCGGGGGCAGCCATGACCAGAGACAGGTACCTCCAGGTCTGGACCAGGTAGGCAGCGCTGCTCAGCAGCAGAGAGCCAAACACATAGGAACAAGGCAAACATATGCAGGAGAAGAGGATTCTGGTCTCTCCGACCAGCTGCTCTGAACCTGTGGAGGTTGATTGATTGATTGAAGGTTTTATTTCAGACTTGATGAAAACAAAACAACAAAATACCCCAAATCGAAATAGTCGATACAGCAAAACAATTTTCCCATGTCTGAAAAGGAGTAGGAAGAAGCAAATGCTTATTTAGTCCTACCCCTTCTCCTTTATCAATAATTAATAGTCAGCAATTCTATGTACTTACATATACCAATCCCTAATGAATGTTCATATTTGCACGAGTTCATATTTACAGATAAAGACAATAAACAAGTAAATAAATGATCTGCAAAAAACACCTCATGATCAACAAAGCCCATCATTCTCCCTGTGAAAACCATGTTTTTGAACTGGGTGATGCTTACACATTGCTTGAGCTCCTCACCTAACCTGTTCCACAGCTTCAATCCACATACAGACATAGAAAACTTTCTTAGTGTTGTGTGGTCATAAGGATATTTTAAATTGTTCACCCCCCCCCCCCCCCCCCCCCCTTAAATTATACTCCCCTTCTCTGTTAAAAAAAAACAATTTTTGAACATTTCCAGGAAGCAGATGATTTATTGCTTTGTACATAATTTGTGCTGTTTGAAAGTGAACCAGATCATTGAATTTTAGTAGATTTGATTTCAAGAACAGTCCGTTTGTGAGATCTCTGTAACTGGCATCATGAATTATCCATATGGCTCTTTTTTGCAGTACTGATAGTGATTGTAGTGCACATTTGTAAGTGTTGCCCCAAACCTCTGCACAGTAATTTAAATATGGTAAAACCAGTGAACAGTAGAGAATGTGGAGTGAACTGTGGTCCAGAATATGTTTTACTTTTCAGAGTACTGAGATGCTTCTTGATAGTTTGTTCTGTACATAATTTGTGTGAGATTTCCAGTTTATTTTGTCATCTATTATTACACCAAGAAACTTATTTTGATGAACTCTTTCGATATATACACTTTCGACTTACACCTGCACTTGAGTATCCCTATTCCAATTACCAAATAACATGAAGTTAGTTTTATCTAAATTTAATGATAACTTGTTTCTGTCAAACCAACTCTTTAATTTGCAGATTTCTGCAGTGACTGTCTCCAGTAGCTCGTTTAAATCGTTCACAGGGCAAAAGATACTGCTGTCATCAGCAAACAATGGTAATTTAAATACTTCTGATACTTTACAAATGTCATTTACAAATGTTTACAAATTTATAAACGATAAACAGTTTTGCACCCAATACTGACCCCTGGGGGACGCCAGAGACGTCTAAGCATGATGATGTATGTTCACCCATCTTTACAAATTGTTCCCTCTGCACATGGTCCTGAAATCAGACGGCAGCTGGAGGCCGTGTGGTGATTTTCGGCGCCTGAATAACATCACCAAGCATGATCGGTACCCCATTCCACATATCCAGGATTTCTCGGTCCACCTGACGGGGAAGGTTATCTTTTCCAAGGTAAATTTGGTGAAAGGCTACCACCAGGTCCCAGTCCACCCTCAGGATGTGCCCAAGACTGCGCTGACCACTTCGTTTGGGCTGTTCGAGTTCTTGTGGATGCCATTTGGGCTTAAGGGTGCAGCACAGACCTTCCAGCGGCTGATGGACTCTGTGTTGAGGGGCTTGTCGTTCCTGTTTGTGTATCTGGATGATGTGGCCAGCGCCTCTGCCGAGGAGCACCTGTTGCACTTACGTCAGCTCTTTGAGAGGCTTACTGAGCATGGCCTGATCATTAATCTGGCCAAATGCCGGTTCGGACTCTCTGAGATCGAGTTCCTTCAGGCGTCTCCTCGCGCGAGGTGGTTCCGCTGCCCACTAAAGTGGAGGCGATTGCCGCTTTTCCTCGTCCTCGCACCATCAAGTCCCTGCAGGAGTTCTTTGGCATGGTGAACTTCTACAACCGCTTTATCGCGCAAGCAGCCCACCTGATGCACCCCCTGTATGAAGCACTGAGGGGGGCGACGGCTAAGCAGGATGTGGATTGGGCCGCCGAGAGAGTCCTGGCATTTCAGAGGGCCAAGGCTGCGCTCTCCAACGCCGCTATGCTAGCACACCCCTCCCCAGCGGCGGCGGTTGTGCTCACCACGGACGCCTCGGATTACGCAGCGGGGGCGGTCTGTGAGCAGTGGGTGGATGGAGCCTGGCAGCCTCTTGCGTTTTTCAGCAAGCAGCTGCGGGACAGTGAGAGGAAATACAGCATGTTTGACCAGGAACTTTTGGCTTTTTCTGGCCACATGCAATTTTCGATTCCTGCTGGAAGGGTGGCGGTTCACCGCTTTTGTGGACCACAAACCCCTCACATTCGCCATGGCCAAGACCACAGAGCCATGGTCTGCCAGGCAGCAGCGCCACCTCTATGCGATTCCGAAGTTCACCATGGACATTCGGCATGTTGCTGGTAAGAGCAACGCCGTCGCGGACGGCCTCTCCCGGGCGCACGTGAGCTCTGTGCAGCTGGGGGTGGATTATGCTGCAATGGCCGCCCATCAGCAGGCTGATCCAGAGATCCAGGCGTACAGGACAGCCGCTACAGGGTTGCGGCTGCAGGATGTGTCATTCCAGAACTGCGGCATGAAGCTCATCTGCGATGTCTCCACAGGTCAGCCCCGCCCTATGCTGCCTGCAGGCTGGCGCCGCCACGTGTTTTATGCCATCCACGCGCTGTCACACCCTGGAGTGAGGGCGTCGGTGAAGCTAGTGGGGGCAAAGTTTGTCTGGCCAGGCCTCAGGAAGGACGTCAGAGTCTGGGCAGCCTCCTGCGTGGCGTGTCGGCGGGCCAAGATTCACCGCCATACCAAGGCCCCTCTGGAACCGTTCTTTGTGCCTGAGAGGAGATTCGACTACGTCCACCTGGACTTGGTGGGTCCACTGCCCCCCTCCCAGGGCTTCACTCACCTCCTGACTGGTGGTCCGTTTCGGCTCTCCGCTGGATGTTGGACAGAGGTCCTCAGTTCACCTCCGAGCTCTGGACGGCGGTGGCGAGGAGCCTCGGGGTGCAGCTGCACCGCACCACGGTGTCCAACCCTCAAGCTAATGGGCTGTGCGAGCGTTTCCACCCCTCTATGAAGGCTGCCCTCCGCGTCGCCCTTACGAACTGCAACTGGGTGGACCGCCTGCCGTGGGTCCTGCTTGGTCTGCGTTTGACCCTGAAGGAGGATCTGCAGGCGTGCTCTGCAGAGCTGGTCCTGGGTCAGCCCTTGCGGGTCCCCGGAGAATTCCTTCAGGGCCCTGGTCCGTGGCGGCCGGGCGGCCCGGTTTAGTGGGGGCCGGTCAGGATTTTGACCCAGTTCCAGATCACCACTGCCTCCACCACTCCTACGTCCTGAAGACTTTGATGGTGGCTAAATATGTGTTTGTCCGCCATGATGCCCACCGAGCTCCGCTGCAGCCTCCTTATGACGGTCCGTTCCTCGTCCTGGAGGCGGGGCCTAAGAACTTTGTGTTGGACATGGGTGTTCGGCCGGTTTGGGTCTCGGTGGATCACCTAAAGCCTGCCCATGTTCTGCCAGAGGAGCCAGTGGAGGAGGGGGGCGACTACGCTGGACTACGCAAGAGATTCTCGGCTGAAGAATCTGCTAGTGTGTGTTCTGCTCCAGAGCGACACACACACTAGAAGATCAAGAGAGGAAGATCTGGTGCGATATGTCCTCTGTTGTCTTCTAGTGTGCGGTCTCTGAATCGGGAAAGATTGAAAAAATCCTGTAGTGTGTGCTGGCCTTAAAACTGACCCACAGGTTGACGTGACCCGCCCACTTTCCCGCTGGCAAAAACCAAAACACAGACGATAGAACTTCTGGGTCACAGAGATCGAAGAAATGGAAAAATCACATTAAAGTCTGCTCTGTGACCGTATTTCAACTTTCCTTTATTTGATCTGCCTTAACAAATGGGATATTGAAAAACAAACAGAATTTCATTTATTTGTTTTTATTTTAAAAACAAAAAAAGGAAAAACGACTCATTTTTCAATATATTGTTTTTTGATTCTTAATTGAATATCAATTGAACGAATGATACACAGATTTGTGGACAACTATTATTGGTTAAAGAGCAAAACTCTGTCTGAACTCTGAAAAAAATCCAATTTCTTGACACACATCAACTTCCTTCTGGGTCGGGGGTCAGAGTCCTCAACAACACATCATCAGTAGCGTCCCATGACGGTCTAAAGCAGCTCACATTCCCTATAAGTGGGTGAAAAATCCAACGCTTGGTGAATTCTGCTTCACAATCATAGGAAGAGCCGACATCGAAGGATCAAAAACTACTATGAACACTATGAACGCTTGGAGAAAACAGGGCATGTAGAAATGGAAGAACTGCAGATCACATCCATTAACTGAGTGGACACTATGAAGATAAAGAGTATATTTGTCTCTAGAGAAGCATTGTGTACATTACAATAGAGAGATGTCTTCACTCCATAGCAGTGGCGGCTGGTGACAATTTTTTTAGGGGGAGCGCAAATTACCCTGGAGGCAAGTTGATGCTGCAAACCTAGCCACTTTAATGTCCGTGCAGTTACAGAGTTAGGAAGAAAGAAAAACTGTATATAATCAAACATTGTCATCTGTTTTATTTTGAAGAAATGGTGTGTCTGCCACATCCACAGGTACATGGTTCACTGTATTGGTCTTTGCAACAATTACACATTGATTATAGTACCAGATAAACAGAAAAAAATAACTTTGTTTTTCCCCTTGGGGAAATCCAGCTGCCTGGGAACCAGCTTATTTACACATACAGTCGTCATACGCGCGTCTTGGGTGTCGACGCTCGAAACGCTCGAAAAGCAACACGACTGACGCTCCTGACGCGCTGCCCCGCCACGCGCCGCTCCACGACGCTCATCCACCATAGACTTTGCATAGAAAAGCGCCGCTCACGACGCTTGTGACGCGTCCGGTGTGAACGCACCATTATTCATACAGAAATACCATGAAAAATTATTAAAAAGAAACAAAGTATGCCCTTTTGTATGCACAACAAGGCTGAAAATATATTACAAATAAAAATTATTCACTCAAAGTTTTATATTTTCTGAAAATTGTGTAGACTGATTGTACTGACTGACGATAAACTGATGAGGGCGGCGCCCCAGCCGCCACTGTTCCATAGATTGTTGGGGGTTTTTTTGCATTGTTTTTGTGGCTCAGATTGTGGCTTCTGGGGGCTATTGCACAAAACCAGGATAAGGGATTAAGCCGGCAAACTGTTGTTATCCTGTGGTGATCTTGTGGTGATCCTGGATGAAGTTAGCCTCAAGTCGGTTGCACAAAAGCTGGTCAAGTTTATCCCGGACCAGTCACCATAGTGATTTATTCTCTGCAGCTAACCTGCTCCACAGCAGGCTAACTACCAGGATAAGATTAAACTGCTGTCAACAATGTGAGAAATGGGCGTGGTTTACAGCATTTCCTGGATTTTTCTGCTCATCCCGTGTGAAGTAAGATGGTCGTCCTTGTTCCATTTTCAATCTGTGATTCTGTGATCGATGTCGTGGTCTTCTGGAGAACGCCATGAACGCGCACTTATCCTGATGCTCCTCACCTGGCTTGAGTAAGCCGCGTCTTTTCATCGTGGCTCGGTAAACAAACGTGCAACCGATTAATCCGAGAAACACTGACTGGGCTGACTCAAGCCGCGCATTTTCATTTATCCTGGATGTATTTATCCGACTTTTGTGCAATAGCCCCCAGATCTGCTACAGAAACTATTTAAAAGATTTTGTTCTGTTTTGAAAATCAAACTGAAGTCATTATTTAAATCAGAGAATTGTACTTGTGGTCAGATGTAACTGTCAAGTGCAACTCACGCCGCTAAAAAAAAAAAAAGTCAGCCCGTGGTGTCCGTGGCATTATTTACATTGGCCACGAGAGGGCGCTTGATTTCAAAACGAACCCCAAGGAGGCATGAATTAAGACCACTGTGGTCATTTTCTAGGGGAAGACAGTCTCTTGCATTAATAATGTGACTTCCTTGATAATAGACAAGCTGCATATTTGCCTCTTTTAAGCTTTGGTGAAATGCTGAAGCATCATTTTCCTTGAACATTATCTTAAATCGAAGGAAATTGCAGTGTTGCACAGTTGCTGCATAGCAGATTAATCAGAGCTACAACTGCAAACCATTTGCAAAGATTTCAGTGATATTGTTTTCACAGATCCACTGTTGAGAACTGATACATGATAAATCATTCCACTTTAAGCTGTGTGAAATGTGCACACAGTCCTCTCTTGGGTGCTCTGAGTTTCTATTCCAGTTGTCTGGCTGGTTGTCGTCCCAAAACCTAGAAGGTCAGAGAAGCAACAGAGTGTTAATACTAAATGTTACACAGTTTGATGGAAACACATACTTTACTTTACAGCTGGGCTTCTCAACCCGCGGCCCGCGGGCCGCATGCGGCCCGCAAGCTGTAACGGTGCGGCCCACGGCTGATTGTAAGCAGTGAAAAAAAATCGACTTTTAATGAGGAAAAAAACGTTTCTGATATGCGGACACCAGAGGGCAGTGTGTTTGACCTCCTGACAACAGGCAGATAAGTGTTGCAATTGTGGGGCTGTACCAGCTGGTGGCGGTAATGCGCCAATAGGCTGTTTGCTCACTGCCGAAAACAAAAGACTCAAAGAAGAGTGATCGAAGTGGAGTTCATGGCTGCCGCCGGTAAAATTAAACTAAAGTTATGTGATGAACACAGGAAACTTCAACCGTCATGGGAGGAAGAATTTGCTTTTCTGGAGGTAAATAGCAAGCCAGTGTGCCTTCTCTGCCAAAAACCGTCCATTCCTAAACGAGCGAATCTTCAGCGTCACCACGACAGCTATCAGGAATTTATTACAGTAGGACTGCACCACTCAACCTGTGACAACACTGCCACTGTTCTGTCACTGAGACACTCCCGAAAGTTTTGTTTTTCTTATTATAAATCCTACGTGAATTTGACTTTGCTAAGAAATGTGATACATCGTCCTGATTTCAGGTGAGGGTAATTGTTTTAGCTGTGACCTTCTGTAGGGCTGCTGTTGTGCACAATTTCTGTGAGTAATGCACACCTGTGTTTTTCTTCTGTCATTGTTCTCCAAAAAGTAAGTCACCTGCAGAGCTATGTTTGTATGCTTTACAATGACTTTTTTTTTTTTTTTTTTGCCACCGGTGATCTTTTTTTGTGATGCACAAGATTTAATTTTTACTTCATTTATTTTTTGCAGGAGTAGGCCAATTATTTTTGTAAAGAATCCCTTAATTTATATACTTTTTTGTGGAAAAAGACCTGCTTTTTTGTTGTAATTTAGTGAATTTCTCAAACGCATTGCTTGAAAAATATTTAAAATACTTATGTTTTGTTACAAAAAGTGCTCATATGTGTAGTAAGTATATTCATATTTTGTGAATAAAGCCTCATTTTATAATTTGATATCTGACTTTTTTTTAAATGTCATGCCATTTCACCTTTTTGCATTTTATTGGAAATGCAGAAAACAGCCACAAATAGATCTATAAGGCTTAGTGTAATGTATTTTCAACAAAGTCTTATTTTAGTTTTACAAAAGACTAATGTAGTTGTCTTTCTATTGTAATGCATTTAAAATTTCATTATTGAATATTAATTACATTATTTAAATGTCTTTTACATAATTCAGTCATATAAATTAGCAAACCTAGGTTGCGGCCCACGCAAATAGAAATGTTTTTCTATGTGGCCCTCGAGCAATGGTAAGTTGAGTAGCCCTGCTTTACAGATTGAATGGGCTTCTTCTCATTTGAATGTCAAAAATACGAAAGAATGAGTCAGCCTTGTACTTTGACATATGGAATGAACAACCTGTTCAAATGGGGATGGTGAAGAGATAAACGGGGATAAAAAAAGAAAGGCCACATCCAAAAGTTAATAGTACAACAGTTACTATCTCTATAATCACAACAAGAACAAACCACCAACAAAGCAGCTGAACTCAAGTGCTAACATGCAGACAGCTGCACACATACTGAGAAAGGGAAACCAAATGTTGAAGCTGTTGAAACATCCGAGGCGCTTTGGATAGACGCTCATATGAACGTTCACTTTCAGAGTCAGGAGGATCGAGTCCGTTCAACAGTAATGAGGCACTCCTCTTCCAGTAAACAGGAGTTTAGTGAAATAGGATCTGAGAGACAGCAGCTTTTCAACTGTTCATGTGAGAAATTGTAATTGATATTCTGTGCTTGTGGCTGCCCTCCAAATTTTGCAATAGCAGTAAGTTACTGACTGGTTACAGTCAGAAGTACAGGGCTGCTGTAACTATGGGCTCAATATGATGCCATCAATATTGTCCATCTGCAAATGAATGTTTGCACATAATTCCAGAGTTTCTATTTGTACGTCAAGTTTTGCCATGATGTAAAATAAATCTGCATGAAAAATTCAGCTTTGTGAATGTATAGAAAAGAATCTGCATGACTGAAAACAAAATTGCATTTATGAAAAGAAATAGAACTTCCTTTGTGAACATCCTGTTTTGAGTTTAAACAGCGTTCAAGCCTCTGAGGTTGCAGTTGTGAACGCTGGCTTGGTCTTGACACCTCTATCTGATTGAACCCATGTGAAACAAGCTTCTGTTTAATAAATCATTTAGGGTCCTGATGAGCACAAAACAAACTGAATACTTACGTGAAAGTCAGTGGAGCTCCATTCACCCATTTCCAGGTGCCTTCCTGTTCTCTGTCATTTAAACCAATCCAGGAATCTTTTTTCTTGGCAAGAAAGTTCTGTTTGAGGTGAATTAAAACACAATTTTAAATAAAGTTGTTTTCCACAGTGTAGTTTCTCCAGTTTACCGGTTTGACCACTGTGGTTCAATAATCTAGCTAATTACAGAGAAGTAGACGAACACCTGTGATCAGTTTGGAGATAACTATGACTAGTATTTAAACACTCAAGTGATTTAAAGGTGCATTAAGGAGTTTGCACGTTTAATGCGAAACAGCGCCCCCTGCAGGCCTTGGGCGTAATGCAGCTTAGTGAAAAACTCGTGCCTGTGGCTCGCGTGCACGGAAGAGGGGAACTCCTTCCTCGCTCTTTTAGTAGCGCCCAAGTAAGATTTAGGTTTCTTCTCCCTGGTGGAGTCTGTGTGGAGCTGTGGCAGTGCTAGAAGCCAGTCTGTTCTGACTTTCTGGAAGCTCCTGCTCAGTTGTTGCTCACTAAGCATCTGGTGGAGTAATGGCGAACAAAATGAAACCTAACCAGCTGGAGCGCGCATTACGTCATTTCTTTCAAATTCTCCCAAAAAAAATTCTAGTGCCGGACCGGCACTGTCACTGTCAAGTGACAATTTAGCGCTGTTAGAGGTTCTGGTAATGAATATGTCAGGGCACATTGTACACATCATTAAAAATGTGTAGCACATTTATGGTGGAAAATAAGTATTTTTAAAGTTGAAAAACTCCTTAATGCACCTTTAAGGAAAAACTTTCTTTTTCCAGATATGGACAAAGTAATGTACATTAAACATTCAGGGCAGTGTGAGCTTATAAACACTGAAACAGCAGGATGATGTACCATTTCTTCAGAACCTTCAATCACCACCAGATCTGCTCCTCTTTGTTTACAGTCCTCTCTGCCTTCATCCCAGGAGCCCCTCTGATCAGAGATGAAATAGCAGGAAACTTTGAACTGTTTCCATCCTGAAGGACAAACATCTGGAAGAAGAGCTAAAACAAGAGACGATACAGAGCATTACAGATGGAACAGAGTGCATGCATTTGATATGACAATGACAAAGCTGTTTTTTGTTTTTGTTGTAGGGACTCACTCTTCAGCCTCGCTATGTATTCAGACATTTTGGTAAGGCTGGCGTTCAGCTGGTTTCTCTCCTCAGTCAAAGAGGAAATCTGGAGATTACTGATCTCCAGAAGTTCAGTCAGGTTCTGCCGGATGCCACTGAGATCTGCAAAGCCGTCATGTTCTCAATTAAATGTGAAAAAAACGCAAGTGATCATAAGTATCTTCAATATCCCTTTCGAACGGTTGTCACTACTGTGTACATAATATGTACCACTTTTTTTCTTTTCTTTTTTAAATTATTATTATTATTATGATTATTATTATGATTATTATTATTATTATTATCATTATTATTATTGATTTGTATGCAAAATTGTACTTTAAGTTGAGTTGTTTCTTGTGGAATTTTCAATTGACAACCTAGTTCGAAATAAAAAGATTGATTGATTGAAAATCCCGTGTAACTTGTAGAAACCAGACTGACTGAGAACACGGATGACGGCGAATCCAGTCCCAGTCAGCAGGGAAACAGTCAGCAGGCCCAGAAAGACAAAACCACAGCAACGCTTGTTCAATCTCCTTGAACCTAAACAGAAAAAACTAACCAATAAAAACATTGAAACAAGGGATTTCCTTCACTGTATGGTTGAGTATGTCTCTATTCATTGATTATTTTTACTTATCTTAGTTGATGTGTATTTTAAACTTACTGCTCTGGTTGCTTGAACCATTCAGTGGACGTTGGGTCACTTTCGTCACGCCCTCTATAAAAAGATAATAAACATTCAAATCAATTTCAAATTGAAGAAAATAATCCACAGTTAGTTATACGAGGAATGTAGAGTTCACAGTTCAACTTCACTTCAACAAGAAATGTAAGCTGAGATCTAGTTTAGAAGCCTGAAGATGTAAATATTTGTGATATAAATGTGTGTGTTATCTGCAAATGGGTGAAAACAGGAGTTAACAGTTCACACCTGGATAAGTCTATTGATGCATATTTAATCAATTCAATCATTATTATTCCTGATTACAGGAAGGAACTTGAACACTTAAAACTTTCTCAGAATAAATCCATGTCAAAACTTTGTCACAGTGACAGTTGATCTAAAGTGTGTGTCCTGTCAGTCCGTGCTTACCTGTTCCACTTCCTGACTGCTTCAGTCTGTCAACATTGACATAAATTTCCTCCATAGTTTTCAGGGATGACGGTGATCAGCTCAGCAGTTCCTGCGTATGAAAAATTTGCTGAAAATTTTTGTTCGAGTTTGAGGAAGTCACAAGTTTTCTCGGTGATATATCAGGGAGGAACAGTCCACCCACCCTTCCCCTGTGGTTTCAGCTGTGTAAAGCCACACGAGATCTTAAACGCATACAGACATGAGAAGTGAAAATGCCACCATAAGTTTTTTTTAGTTTTTCATGAAGTCGGCTGAAGACATGAGTTTTCAGAAGTGCTTTTGGTTTCATGTATATCTGAGATGATTTAATGTGAACTTTGCATCAAAATTCATCACTGTGTTTTCTTGTTTCCTAAATGGTGTTTTTGATGGAGCAGGAAATGGGTGAAAAACTTTAAGGTGTTTCACAGCAATGGAGGATGATCAAGCCTAGAAAACCACTACAGACGTTGTAACTCTGGTGGTTTACCTGCGACCTCGTCTGTCTGTATAACAGCAGTGTTGGAACCAACCAGACCCCCCTGAGCAGCAGTCGAACAGCATCGTACTGCAGAAAGTAGTGTGTTGCTGTTAAAACTGCAAGAAAAAAGCCGTCAACAACAGAAGAGAGACAGACCATCATGGAACTCCAAAATGCTGGTCTTTCCTCTACAGACTTTCTAAGAAAGTGAAAGTGTTGGTTAGTTCAGTTTCTTTCACCATCAGTGAAGCTGAATCTGGGTCAGGCTGACCTGAAGCCACAACACAAACCGAAGACAAGTTTCAGAGAGTGAACAGCTTGAGTGACAGGCGGTTCACGGGAGAACAGCTTCAAGCTCAGATAAATAGTGTTTGTAGTGAGCAGTTCCTAGTTTCAGTGGTGAAGAGGAAATGGAGCTGGCAATTTGTAATCGTCAAATAACCTAAAATGTCTAGAAATGTGGGAGGAATGAAGGAGTCCAGAAGAGAAGTCAGTGACAGACACAGGAAGTCTTCCTGCAGTGAGGGGACGGACCAGATTGCTGGACCATGAAGCCACATGTTTACACCAATGAAGTTTAACTTTGACCACTCATGTCACGGTGGATTACACAATGTCCTCAGGTGTTTGTGATAACCGTCCCCCAAAGTGGACTTCAGTATTTCTTTTTTCATTCGGGAACCATGTCTGTTGAACATTTAAATAGTCTTTCAGTCGTCTGTATTTCAGAATGTTGTACCTCCTGTTATTTAACTCAGATTGTGTTGACTTGGTTCAAACCAGCCTTAGATTTTGATCCAAATGCTTTTTGGTCTGTGCTCCGTTAACTATCAGGCCCAATTTGACAAAATTTAAAAGTCCCCCTTGGAGAATCTGTGGGATACAGTAGACAGTGAAGAGCACCTGTCCGAGATCTGTCCAGAGAGCAGGCATCCAATAAGTCCTCGGTCTCAGTACCTCGGTGACCATAGTGGACTGGTGGTACTCAGTGCTGTAGGTCCATCTATCCATACATCCCTCCTGTCTGAGGGTGGACACAACAATCCCTGGACCTGGTCCAGGGCCAGGATGCGTTTTATTCCAAGGGAAGACAGGTTCCTCAGTGTGTCCAGCTCATACCGGCTGCAGCTGCTTCTGCCTGACTGGTCAGCCACCTGTTGGGGGGGAACACAGTGTCACTCACGTCATAATATTAGTATTTTCTAACCTGCACTGCTGCAGGAACAGGCTGCTTCAACACACACACACACTTCTGACCAGGAGACGGCTGTCCATGGTCGTTTGACTGGATTTCCACAAAGAAAACAGAAAGTGGACAGTTAGTTTTACTATAACAGAGGTTAGTGTCGGTTATTGTTGCATTGCTAATCAATCAGACAACTTTAGAATTTAGAAATGAATCAACATGAGTTCAAACTACAGATTTCAGAATTCACTCACTACACAACAGTTTATTCTGCCTTTGATGTCAGAGTTTTTAAAAATACATATTTTAAGTCTTGATTAATAAGATATTTTAACATTATCAGCTAAAATAAAGTTTGCAGGATTTATAAATCCATGAGTTTGTGCCTAGTATAACTTAGTCCCACTCTTTTTTGTGATTTTGTTTTTCATTCACTGCTTTCAATAAAAGGTTTACAATGTTTCAATTTTAAAATCGTTTTTGCCTCAGGCATTAATCAGGGCACCTAAGAGGTCCTAACAAAAATGTTATCGGGCTGATGATGAGCGTAGTTATTGTTCTAAATCAGCATAAATCAATAAATCAACAGTTCGAGTCACGTCAATGCAAACACGCACAGTTAATGTTTTTCTAATGTTTTAGAACAATAAATACGCTCACCATCACCCCGATACCGTTTTTGTTAGGACCGCTTAGGTGCCTTGATTAATGCCTGAAGCAAAAGCGATTTTAAAATAGAAAACTTTTAAACCTTTTTTTATTGAAAGACCAATATTTTTCGTAATGTCGAATTAAAAATTGGACCACGCATGGTTCATTTTAACAGTGATTGATGGCGAGAGCAGCGATCAGGCAGACCAACAACATAGACCAACAACATCGACATGGACCAACGACAAGGACCAACAGCAGGGAGCAACGACATGAGCCAATCACAGAAGACAAACATGCGCAGACAACTTCATAAGCCGCCAGCAGAAGGCAAAATCAGTGAGTAAAGACCACAACACATAAGAGCGCAACATCTGCCACAAACACATTTACAATATTCACATATGCAGCAAATACATGTGCAACATCTACATATGCAACAAACACATATGCAACATATATATGCAGCAAACACATGTGCACACATATACATAAAGCAACAACACTTGGCAAAAACATTAATCCCATAGACATCAGCCAAATACACACAGCAACAGCATAGACCAACAACATCGACACATATCACATGTACTTTTTTTGACACAAATGGAACCCCATAATTGTGTACAAAAACTGTGTGTGTGTGTGTGTGTGTGTGTGTGTGTGTGTGTGTGTGTGTGTTTCTGCAGCGTCCACCTCTTTTTATTTCAGACAGGACAGAAGGACTCCACCTCTCCTCCTCCCCCTGCCTGTCTGAGTTTGTCTTGGAGTGACTGAGTCCAGTGATGAGAAAACCTGCAAGTCAGATCAGAAATAGAGCAAAAGCAGCAGAAACACTGTTTCTACAAGAAGCTCAGTTCTGGATCACCTCAGTGCTCAGTCGCAGTCCCGATCGGCATTCCTGAAAAAACTAAGGGTTCTTCTGAAGATTGAAGTCCTCCACCAGATTGCACAGCTCCATTGCACACTTCCTCTTCCGCTTCTTGACAAAGCTCTTTATGAAAAACATAGACAGGCAGGGTATACACAGAGAGATACATGGAGTATACATGCATATAGTAGTAGACATAGATTTTTGTTTTTCTGAATTTTTCTATGGATAAAAGATTTACCAAGAATAATGTAGTGCCGACGGCCATTTCATTTATGTTTCACAGGCAAGCCAAATAAAACATTTTCTTTTGAAAGATTAGAGAAATTGTTAAATGTAGGAAACAACCAGTAATTCAGATCTTCCTGGACGGCATGGCAAAAATACATTCATAAAATAAATGTTCTGTTGTTTCAATGTGTGTGTCACAAAATGGACAATTATTATGATCTGTTGCAAAATGGCATCTCAGAGAAAAAGAGAGACTCAGAGGGAAAAATTTCATTCACAATTTTAAAGTGAACTTATTTTGCCTTTGGTGAAATAGGAAATTTTAAAAAAATTGGATTTCAGCTTCACAGCCTCTGCTTTAGAGAAAAAAAAACGTAGGATCAGCCCAGTCTCACAAATGGAAATAATTCTTTCACAAAGGCTTGTCTGATTATAACATTCGTCAATTTTGGACTTGTGATATTGTGACCGTTCAGGGAGAGTGAAGGAAGAACCAGGTTTATCTTTGTAATAGATTACAAGGCATCCTAATTACAGATTGCAGGATTGGTAATATTATTACATTTACATCTACAAGTTAAATTGAATTTTGAACAAAAATCCTTAAAATGAATGCATTTCCCTAGATTAATGCCATAAAAGATTTACTTCATGAAAAGGAGGAGACGTGGTTTCTTTTCACATCTTTAATGTCTTCATCTTTTTCTTTTTCATTCTTCTTCTCTCCTGCTGTTTAACTCACACACACACACACACACACACACACACACAGTGACACCTCTGGTGTGGAAATAACACAACAACAGCACATCAACTCTTACACAGACATAAAATCTCCCTTTTTCCCCGTTGAAACATTCCTTCTCCATTGAACTGCAAATAGTAATTACAACTTCAACAATGCACATTCATAACCTGCAAACCAAACTCCAAAAGTCCTACAGAGCATATCTGCAAATATAATCAGTCTTGACATTGACAAATGTAATTAACTTAGTACAACAATAACACAATAACTGGAGTGTTCTTCAAGCAAAAAAACAAATACTATAATGACAACTTAGGATACCTTACGTCTCAACTGAAATTGCCTAACGTAAATAAATTCTAATTTTTCAAGTCACTTCAAACATAACTAAAATTCAGGGTATGCAAAATTACTTCACTTTATAAAACACTTGTAAAGGACTTCTTCAGAGTCATGCCAGCACAAGCTTTTTGTCATATGTAATGCGTTACGTCTTGTAGTCCTTTGTCCGCCGAGGTGGTTGTCTTGTCCTTTGCACAGCAGGTCGGTCTAAGGTTTGTGCTGAGCAGTCTTTCTTCTGGTGTGTCAGCCTCACATGCCACTTTGGAGCTCTTTGGGCAGAGTGAAAGGCGTGCTGCATTCCATCTTTTCCCATCACTTAGGATGAAGGAACTTGGACTCGCCTGTTTCTGTGCTGACAGGGGTTTTCTGTTTTGCATCTCCATTTTTCCCACATGAAAAGGCTTGCACACTCTGTTTTTTCCAGCAGCGGTCTAGTTGGTTTAGCCCCTCTCTTTTTGTCTGTGTGTTGTGCACTTCTGGCCGGCTGTCTAGCAACTCTAGCACGTGGTTGCACTGTCCACTGCCCTCATGTGGAGGCAGGATGCTGAGCTCTGTTCTCATTGCCGTCCCTCTGAGGAGCTGGAAAGGGGATACACCAGTAGCTGCATGAGGTGCAGCTCTGTAGTTATGAAGCATGTCAGTCACTACAGGTTTCCAAGGCACCTGGGTAGCTTGTGCTGTTTGATAGCATCCCTTAACGTTCCACACATCCGTTTGCCTGAGGGTGATATACACTAGTTTGAATGTGTTTAATGCCACGTTTCTTCAGGAATTCAACAAAGGCAGAGGATATAAACTGGGAACCATTGCTAGTTGTCACAGTGCAAGAGTTTCCTTCATGTGCAAACTCAGGAATGCCATGATAGCAGTTGTTGTGGCAGTAGGAGTGAAAGCTACTTCAGGCCACTGACTGAAATAGCCAACGAGGTGATGGCAGACCGACAGTCATATGTTCCATGTTAAAACGGACCCACGATGTCAATTGCAACATGTTGAAAAGGACCGTCTGGGAATTTAACTGGTTGCAGAGGCGCAGGAGGCATCTTTGCTGTTTTGTCACATGCTTGGAAGGTTGTGCATGATGAGACTGTGCGTACCAGCTCATCCATGTAAGGCCACCGGTGCTTTATTGCTCTTCACTTATTCTTTAAATTTTTTTGTGGTGTATTCTTTACTCAAGCTGAAATAACTGCATTTGTCATTTGTCAACACATTGGGGTGTGTTGTGTGGGTTCTCGAGCAGGGTTTCCAGATTGCCAGATTTTTGTGACATTGCTGTGGTAATGCTGTGTGATGAAGCCTTCTTTGACCAAAGTCTTGGCGTTGCCGTCAGGAGTCTTATAAGTGAGTTATGCAGATGATGTCAGGTGGAGTCGACTGGTTTTTAGCTGCTATCTTGTCTTCTTTGGGAGAGTATTTGGAGAAACACGACCAACTGAACCTGCAAGACAGATGGAAAGAGTTACGTCAACCATGGCATAATTAACAATATTTATTCAACTTTTTATTTATTTTTCTCCTGGTGGAGTCACATCTTACACTCCTGTAATTTATTTATATTCTGTTCAAATTTACATTTGGGTGTGCACCAGTGTTCTGTCAAGCCTTGCTCCAACTTGCAGTGTGATAACGCAGCTTTTCATTATTAAACCTGGACTCAGACTTAACAGTTACTATACAGTGTCCTGTTGGTGATACAGCAGCTTATCTCACCAGAGGTGTACAACCCATGGAGTGGTCAGGTGGGACTCACAGCAGCACTGTTCCTCTTAGCCTTAAACATGGAAATGCTCCCCGGCCTGCAGCAGCGTAACAACCTCCTGCTGGTGGTGCGATGAGGCCAGACTTACTTTGCCTGTGGGACCTGCTGGATGGCGTCCGGCAGCGCCTGTCTGAAGGTCTCCGGCAGGAAGAAGCAGAGCCCAACGCTGAGCAGCGACAGGCCGCCCACAATGATCCAGGGCAGGAACTGGTTAAACACGGCTGCAGAACAAACAAAAGAGTCACTTCATTCTTACGGAGATCAGCTGATGCAGACTGCACTGAAGGTACAGCAGTGGACCGATAACACAGCTGTAATGTCAGAGGCCTCACCCAGCTGCAGCAGGTACGGGGAAAGAGCAGAGCCCACTCGGGCAAATATGGCGCAGGACGACATGGCTGTGTTCCTGATGACTGTGGGGGACAGCTCTCCAGTGAACACATACAAAATCCCGCCGCCGATAACGATGCCAAATTTTCCCATAAGCACCAGGGACAGGGTGACAGCCGGTTGGCCTGCAGTGAAGGAAAAAGAAGATATGACAGCAACATGTACAGGAAGGTGACCAAGCTCTGACGAGATGAGTCAAGTGTCCCACCGGTCAGTTACTCTTTAATGCTCCACTGAATCTAGATTTTTCATTCATGCATCCAGAAACTCACAAATTATTTGACTAAACAGCACATCAGAGCTGATGTAGGTTCACAGAACTACACCGTACAGGCGACCTTCTGCTCTTACTCACTGTGGAAAGTGACCTGGATGAGGAGCAATGCTAGAGACGCCAGCAGGCCCGAGATTATGAAGGACAGACGGCGAGGAAGTCTGCGAGCTGCCAGCCAGCTGGCGACGTACGCCGGGATCTCCACGGCCGTCATCAGGCCGTAGTTGAGGTAGGGGTTCCCAGACAGACTGGAGGAGTTGAAGGTCATTCCGAAGTAGGTGACGTTGACAGAAAACCTGCAACAACACAAGAAGACAAACATGTAAACCCTTTTATCAATGACAAGCAGCAACAATGTGTCAAAAAAAGTCCATACTGAAGATCAAATATCTGTGTTGTGTTTTGGCTATCATGAGGATACTGAAACAAAAGAGATTGTTGAGGTTCAATTTAATGATCTACTGAACGTAAATTACGTCAAATCTAAAGTCCATCAACTGACCACATGATCCACAGGATGACTGATATGTTTCGGATGTTTGTGGTCTTCAGCAGATCCAGGAAGCTGAACGACTCTGACTTCTGGGATGGAACTTTTTCAGCCTGAGAGACAGATTCAGGACATTTATTTGTCAGTTGATACTGTGACAATATGAGGGTGAATTTTATTTTGGTGCTTTTTAGGTACCGTTGTTCAAGATTATTGTTGTTGTTTGCTATTTTTATATCGGTTAAACTGTTTTATCATTTTTTTTAACATTTAGTTTTCTTTATTAGTGTTTTTTTTCTCTTGATTCAAAGCCATTATTGCTGACAGATTTTCTCATAAGTATCAGTTACTTTTTTACTGTTTTTTATTAATCATAATAAAACATGTATTGACTGTGAGTTCAAAGCGGCTACAAGACGACATAAGATGAAAATACTATATATTAAAGTACGTTTTACTCAATACAGACACAAAATAAAGGAATGTGTTTGATGTATGTGTGATTTATCATTTCCATGATTGATCCTAGTTAAATGTACAGTGTGGCTCATTCTCAGCCGGACAGTTCATCATGAACATCACAGTAGAGTTTGGAGATTCTTACACTGGAGACAAAGATAACCGGCGGGGCGTCCACTCGGCTCTCCTGAGCCGCTGACCTCAGGATGACCTCTGCTTCCTGCAGACGACCCCGAGACACGAGCCAGCGGGGAGACTCTGGAACCAGCCTGGGAAGCACAGCAGACACCTCAAACATCACAACCATTCATCATGCTGGAGCATCACAGAGGGGATGCAGAGGGATGTGAAGAGTGTAATGAGGTCTCCTCACCACCAGAGGGGGGCACAGGCCAGGCCGGGGGCAGCCATGATCAGAGACAGGTACCTCCAGGTCTGGACCAGGTAGGCAGCGCCGCTCAGCAGCAGAGAGCCAAACACATAGGAACAAGGCAAACATATGCAGGAGAAGAGGATTCTGGTCTCTCCGACCAGCTGCTCTGAACCTGTGAGATAACAGAGTTTAAAAGACGTCAGCAGCCCTGAATGGTTTGTTTCTGCTGTCAGTGTACTGCACAAAGATACAATACACAGTACAGTAAGTAAGTGTTATTGAAATAGAGTAAGCTGACAATCACTGACGAAACAAAACAAAAGCAATTGTTCACATTTTAATTTGAAAGAATGAAGTATCGGTGTGGCCAAAAACAAAAGATTCTAAAGACTTTCTGTGTTCTTCCTGGTGTGGACACGGTCTGATTCTGTCCTCCAGGTAATTCAACAGCATCAGTTGAGCATGTTGCCAGCAGAGAGGACAATACAGATCCCAGTATTCTGATAAATGAATCCTCACATACCCAGCACAAAAATAACGATGTAGCTGGAGATTTGACCCATGCCAAGAATGAAGAACAGCGCAGTGGAGACCGGCCAGGATGGAGCGAAGGCCAGAGCGCAGCTGAAGACACTGAGGATGGCAACGCCACCAAACATCGCAGGCTTCCTGCCAAACCTGCAGCAAAGACACAGGAGAGCAGCAGCTGCAGCATCAGCGTCTGGGTACCAGGGCGAACGTATCACCGCCAAATGACACTTAATATCAATGACTTCATTAATCCAAAGCCAGGATCCACTTTACAGTCCTGATCCAGAGACACGCATTCACATATACTGACAATTTGAAATCAACAAATAACCTAAAATGTCTTGAAATGTGGGGGAAATTAAAGAGCCCAGAAGAGAAGTCAGTGAGAGACACAGGAAGTCTTCCTGCAGTGAGGGGACGGACCTGATCGCTGGACCATGAAGCCACATGTTTACACCAGTAAAGTTTAACTTTGAACACTCATCTCACGGTGGATTACACAATGTCCTCAGGTGTTAGTGATAATATGCCTCCAAAGTGGACTTAAGTATTTCTTTTTTCTAATTCAGGAACCATGTCTGTTGAACGTTAGTCTTTCAGTCGTCTGTATTTCAGAATGTTGTACCTCCTGTTATTTAACTCAGATTGTGTTGACTTGGTTCACACCAGCCTTAGATTTTGATCCAAATGCTTTTTCGTCTGTGCTCCGTTAACTATCAGGCCCAGTTTGACAAAATTAAAAAGTCCCCCTTGGAGAATCTGTGGGATACAGTAGAGAGTGAAGAGCACCTGTCCGAGATCTGTCCAGAGAGCAGGCATCCGATAAGTCCTCCGATGAAGAAGACGAGGGAGGTCAGAGGCCGTTTCCACTGGTCACTGCACACCAGGTTGAACTTTGAAGAAACAAAAGTGTGTCATTTTGTGGCAGGTAAAGACTGGAACTGGAAAAGTGTCTCAACATCTCCGACAAGTTATGTAGTGAGATACAAAGTATCTCAAAGTATCTCACTACATGCAAGTACGGAAAGTCATGAAGAGTAAGGGTTCGGGGTTTGAAACCTTGTCCGTGCATTCGGTTTGCTCATAAGGTAGATTACATAATGCTGGAAGAGAAATTCAGGCCATCTCTGGTTCCTCGTCTGGGCGTCCTGGAGGTTAATGATTGGTGATCACTGACAGCGGTCACAAGCTGCCTGCTATTTATTAAAAAGGAGCTGTTCTGACCAGTTTTCATCCTCATTAAACATACTACTGTCTATCACGTACCAGCTCGGTGTGGCCCAAGACACGATTTCAGAACTTTTAGAAATGATCAGCTTGACAGTTGAGAGGCAGAGGATGATCATTATAACTTTTTTTTTTTTTTTAAACATATCAACTGTAAGTGGAAATAGCTGCATGTATATCAATAAAGTAGAAAATCTAAATTAAATACATGCAGTTAGATAGTCATACTCATTGTAAGAGTGGTCAGATGGTCATGAGACCATGAGACCCTCAAAACAATGAAAGTGTTCCATCCATGGTCTAACAGGTGTGTGGAAACTGCATTACAAAGCAATTGATCACCCTTCTTGTGTCTCAGTACCTCAGTGACTATAGTGGACTGGTAGTACTCAGTGCTGTAGGTCCATCCGTCCATACAGCCTTCCTCTCTGAGGGTGGACACAGCAATCCCTGGACCTGGTCCCAGGTCCGACTGGTTCAGGTCCAGGATGGGTTTTATTCCAAGGGAAGACAGGTTCCTCAGTGTGTCCAGCTCATACCGGCTGCAGCTGCTTCTACCCGACTGGCCCGCCACCTGTTGGCAGGAACACAGTGTCACTCACGTCAAAATATTAGTATTTCTAACCTGCACTGCTGCAGGAACAGGCTGCTTCAACACACACACACACACACACACACACACACACACACACACACACACACACACACACACAAACACACACACACACATCTGACCAGGAGACGACTGTCCATGGTCGTTTGACTGGATTTGCACAAAGAAAATAGAAAGTGGACAGTTAGTTTTACTATAACAGAAGTTAGTGCCGCTATTTCTATTAATGTTGCAGAATCAATATGAGTTCAAACTGCAGATTTCAGAATTCCATCACAACACAAGTTTATTCTGCCTTTGATGTCAGATCTTTTTTTAAACATGTATTTTAAGCCTTGATTCATAACTTTAACATTTTAACATAATCGACTAAAATAAAGTTTGCAAGATTTATAAATCCACAAGTTTGTGCCTAATATAACTTAGTCCCACCCTTTTATTTGTGATTTTTGTTTTTCATTCACTGTTTGTCTGCAGTTTAGAGACCAGCAGAGTGGAAACAGTGCAACAAGCGATGATTAATGATGAGAAAAAAAAACACAAACTTCATTGTTTTTTTTCTGCATTGTCCAATAAATTATAATGAAATGTTTCAGTTAGTGCTTGGTTTTGATTCATTTATATCATGGGAATTATCACAAAGCTGTGAATATCACATGTACTGAGTCATTTCTTGAGGTGGGCCTCCTGCTCTTACTTGCGCTGGCCTGCTGGCCTGCATCCACTCCTGACTCAGGTTGCTGTGTTCGGGGACGTGGCAGTGGTGCGGCGGGTCGGCCAGCAGGTAGATGACGGACAGGATGCTGAATCCGGGGGCGATGGCCATGAGACAGAGGAGGACAAGCACTTTCCTCTGGTACGGACCCCAGGTTCCCAGGAACGACACAGACGCCTCATAATCCACCATCTCACCCGACGACAGTTAACACTGCTCTGTTCCACTCTTTTCACTTGACAGCACCAAAGAACAGCTCAAAAAGGCTGTTTTAATGATAAATTACCTATAACAAGTTAATTTCATACAAAAACATATATAAAAACTGCAAATTAAAATACAATGTATATAAAAATTTACAGAAAAAAATAAGGAATAAATACTACAGTTGTCTGTGTACAAAAACCGCCAGTGTGTGTGTTTCTGCAGCGTCCAGCTCTTTTTATTTCAGACAGGACAGAAGGACTCCACCTCTCCTCCTCCCCCTGCCTGTCTGAGTTTGTCTTGGAGTGACTGAGTCCAGTGGTGAAAACCTGCAAGTCATATCAGAAATGGAGCAAAAGCAGCAGAAACACTGTTTCTACAGGAAGCTCAGACCTGGATCCCCTCAGTGCTCAGTCGCAGTCCTGATGGGCATTTTATGACTGTTTTCCCTGTAGCACACTTACAAAGTGGAAAAAATAAAACAGAATCACATTTTGTGATGATTTGCAGATCCAATAAAATATGTTGTGTCACAAAAGTGGGAACTTTACATTCTGCTCATATTACAGGTCAATTCTACTGACAGTAAAAGACTAGCACTGTTAACATTCCATGAATTAAGGATATAACTCCGAAGCGTCTGTCTATTGTCATTTTATTTATATGATTTTTACAGACGTATTGATGATTTTTCTTTTTCTTTTGTTATATCATACAGCCGGAGCCACAGGGAAAGATCTGATAGAAAGTGAAATCCTGTCAGAAAGCTCCATGTGTGTTTGAGGAAGAGTTGAGGCGTTGATGCCGTTGCTCTGCCACTGTTTAACTGGCCTTAGTACAATAATAACAACAACGATAACAATGCACAACCTGAGATGTGGAGCAGGCCGTCAATGATCAGTGAAGTCTGGTTCAGTCTCGTTCTCAGACTGAGCTGCAGAGAACTGGTTTCTTCAGGCTGGTCCAGCTGCTCTGTGGCCTGAGCACAAAGGCTGAAGGTGAGACCTGCTTCCTTCTTCCTTCTTTGCATTTGGTAGAAGGAAGATCCACATGTTTCAAATAGAAGAGAGAGGAAGGTGGGAATGACTTGTTTCCCATCACTTTATCTACCAAGGCTGTGGCTGCAACACTTTTCCCGCACTACTATGGACAAAGTTACTCTGTTGATCAAAAATAGGTCAAGGAATCGCTGGACTACACTGAGAAGCTCTCTGAAGCTGCCTGCTGACGTTTGATTTCCGCAGATCTTCAGAATAGACCAGGTAAGATACTACTAGTCGCAGCAGTAGTAGGGGCAGTAGTAGCATTCGGGGTAGCTATAGTCACAGCAGTAGTAGCGGCATCAGTATCATATGAATGTTCAAAGCTTTGCCGCAGGATAAGATCCAAAATGTCATCCAAATGAAGTCTGACTGACTTCTGGAGACACCATGTTGTGAGACACGCACGGAGTGGAGCTCCCCGGGAAATCGGCAGTGTCTTGCAGTTCGTATAATTATTTGGTGTTTTAATTGAAAGTGGGTGAACCCGAATCCCCAAATACAAAGATGAGCACATCCAGAGATATTAGCAATGCAAGGAAACAGCAGAAAGAGTAAGAAACAGCGAAAGGAAAAAAAAGGGATTCCATTTTCCCCAAATGGGGTGAGTGGCGAGGGCACAGTCGGGGTGTGTGTGTGTGGGGCGGGGGGGTTGCGGGGGGGGGGGGGGGGGGGGGGGGGGGGAATATGTCCCCTTAAGGAAAGAAAATAAGGAGTCGTTTGCAGATACGAAGGCCTCATTATCTAGACTGGGGGTTTCGGTCACGGATTTGAACCAGAGGATGGAAAAATTAGAGCGGAGAGCCGATGAGGTGGAGACCGGTGAACGCCATGAAAGGATGAAGCGGCACCTGTTGAAACGCGAAGCGGCTCTGACTAATATGAGTAATCACTAGGTTTTAAGTTCAGGGGGGGCTTAGCCTCAAGGAGGTGCACGGGCTGTGAGCGAGCGTAGCATGAAACTCCACAAACAGCTACCACAGACCGAGAAATTATTCATTATTATTTCAGTTTTTTTTTTTAAACATTAAAGCTAGAAATAGAGGTTTGCAGAGTAACAGCAGGGTGGGAACGAAGGGATAAAATAAGAACAGAAGGGTAGATCTGGCCCTCCGGAGGCTGGGGAAGCTTCATGTTCTCCTTACACATTCTGCTCACACTGCAGTTTGCAAACTGGGGTCCCTTTACCCCCAGTAGTTAGCGAGCCAGAGCTTGGGGTACATGAAAACATGTTAAATAATCTGATAATAAATTAATAACCATGCTGAATAAATAAAAAAAGAAAGAAAAAACTGTGTATATTTTCATGTACAGAAGGTAGCAATGCACCAATACACAAACTAATTACTATCTATATCTACTATCTATTGTCTATAATGTTAAATCCAGGTTTTTATTTTCTAGACAAGAAGCATTTGCTTTATTCATAACATGGGACTTTCTGATGTTAGCTGGAGCTAACTAGCTGTAACTACCAGCAGCTTATACTTATACTAATACTTACTTTCTTACTTTCTAGACCTGGAATGATTTCATGGTGCAGCTCAGACATCGTGAGGGTCAATAAAACATTATGTAATAGTTCCACCCTGTTGTCTTGAAGTTCCATTTATGGAGTCTTCCTTTTCAGTGAAGTGCAACACAAATTAACATTTCTGATGGTTTTTGTGATTATTTTTGGCATCGTGACACAAAACAGCTGAAAATGAACCAGCAGGACCGGAGGAGGACGTACAGCAGTTTTTAATGAAAACAAAACAAAACAAACATTCAGAAATAAAATGAAGAGGAGAAATGTTACATACCGACAACATTTGCATATATCATCAGCTTCATCATCATCTTCATCATCATCTTCATCATCAGCCAGATAAAGACAAACTCAGAGAATAAATACTGTACATGAGGACGCTGATGAGGGTTTGTCGGAGGTTTTTCGGCGTATTGCTCCCAAACGCGCTGCAGGAAGACGAGTCTGTGAGAAGCTGAGACGTGAAGGAAGCCAAATGTCCTCCAGATCCTCCCTGCAGGGTTTGAATCTAAACGCTCAGAGTGAACCGACCCAACCTGAACTGTGTGTGCAGACTTTAAAACAGACAGTTATTCTAAAAGACAAACTAAAAGCTGTTTGAAAGGTTGGGTGGAGGGTGGAGGTAGACTGTACTGATGGGGCAGGTGTACTTAGAGCGGTGCTTCTCAAAGCGAGGGGCGTGTCTCCCTGTGGGGCCGCCACTGAGCTTCAGGAAGGGAAGCAGCAGCAGGACAAGTCTGGAGGTCAGGGGTCATCCTCCTGGTCATTTTCCTTTTAATTTTGTTTTTTTTTTCCAGCTCTGTGACAGAGTCTCATCCTTCATCCTCATTTGGCTTGAAGATGGGACTGAGGCTGGGACTTTGACTGAGACAACACGTTTTCAAGCCCTGTTCCTATCATAAGAAAGGGTGAACTAATGTTAAAACAGAGGATTACCATGGTTAACAAAGTGCTTCAACAAACTGCACCACGCACCGTCGGGATCTAAAGCTCACTAACGGTCAACACCAGAAAACTGAAAAGTGACTGCTGCCACTCGGTGGAGTTTTGTACATTTCAAAGTGTGTATTTGAAGCTGAAACTTGTCAGATTTCTGGGGGAAAAGATCTTGTGGTGCAGCTTAGAAAATGTATTTTAACACCTGAAGACACTGTCAAGTGAAGAATACATTCCTTCAGGTGTTTAAAAACTTGTGTTTGTGCCTTTTTATCCCCCCTTTTGGTTAAAAGGAGCCAAATATCTGCATCATGCATCTTTGCATTTGCCTTTTCTGCATCACCTCAGTCTGTGCGACTGGCGGCTGAAAGTGTTGATCCAATCTGGGAGATGCTCTGCTCTCGATGTCAATAAAACTGTGTAAATACTGGGAAATCAAATCCAGCTCAGACATTGTGTTGAAGGAGGCTTTAAGTCATTCCGCCGTTCACATGACTTTCCAGTAAAATGGAAAATGATTTTTAGTTTGGAAACAAAGTGGCGACTTCAGACGGTCGATTTTCATTTGAAAAAGCACAGAAACACTCACAGAATCAAACACTCCCTCTGACCGGGCCCCTGTGGGCTCAGCAGATCCTGATGAAGAGGAGCAAGTAAAACAAAAAAAAAAAAAGCAGCAGTGATCTGTACATTATTGCATCAAGACGACATCTTACATGTTTCTTTTGTTTTCCGCTCACATAGATTTGACACTTGACACTTCTTCTCATTGTTTACGTGTTGATGAGTTACTGCACCGTCTGACCAAATACTGCATAGATATACACACACACAGACACGCGACGCTCTTTATAACCTGTTTGTTAGTTTACCGGAAGACCAAGATGTTTCAAGTTATTCAGGAGGAGGCAGGAAGACGGATGAGAGAACACAGAGAAGTAGAAAACCACCGAAAATCACTCAAAGAAATTCAATTACCGATCACAGGAAGATGCTTATGCTGTTAATCTGCTCATGCTGCTGTCCAACAACAGCTGACATTCACATAAACCACCCATATCAATAGTAATAGCCAAATTTTACATTTCTTTCAGATGGCAAATGGCAGTTTTGTTTGGTTAAAACACATTTATGGAGGTTAAATAAACCATCTGACTGTAAAAATGACTGATTCCCTGTTAGGGTTCAGCTGAAGCTACATGTGTTGTCTGGAGGAAGACGCCCTCTCATCGAGATTCTTCAGTGAAGAAACACTACAGTGGCGTTAAACCACAAACCTGCAGACAGGCCTTTTACAAACCTGCTGATCTTGACGCGTCTGGTACAGCTGGACGTCCGTCATGTTGCTGTCAGGAAGACGGAGCGACTCCATGATTAATGGGGAGCAAATCTCCCGGTAAATAGAAGATTAACGGAGCAGGAACCCGTCACTGTCACAGAATTCTCACCCTATCAGGTGATTCAGGAGCAGAGACTCCAGCTCTTCACTGTATAATGCCAAGGAACAAGGAGGGAATGACAAGGAACAGCAACAAGACGCCAATTTCTGGCCTAAATTAACAAGAATTTTTGCGACAGAACCCTCCAAATGCTAAGATTCGTTGTATCTGTGCTTTGCAGAAATGCACACATTCAGCATTTTTCTCTGATAAATACGACGCTGGCGACAAGGAAGACTGTGACTTTGGATCAGTGTGTGACGATGTCCACTTCATAGCTTTTCTTCCTCCATGTTTCCACCTTACAGTTTAACAAACTGAATTAAAGCCCGGTTCATGAGACCAGTGTGTGTGGAGAGTTGATCCTGTGCTCAAAGTCATTCCAGAGCTGAATATGCATCAGATCGCTCAGACTGAACCTGTTCAGAGGACATTTGGTGGAGTAATACCGCGTCTCACATTCTCCAGTGATGATTCTGTTGGTGGACCAAAGTGCTAAAATGTTCATATTTAAGCAGTTATTCTAAAGTCAAGAAAAAGACGTTAAGTATTTACAATAAACACTATAAATAAAAAAGCAAAGAACCGATAGTAAGAGTCGATAGGTTTGCTTTGCCTGTTGAAAGTGAGCGAGCTTATTCCAGAAACAGTTGATTTCTTGGTGAACGCTGAGATGAAATCCAGTGACATGGTGTTGAGTTTGTCCCCAAGTCTTTGAGAAAAGTTTCCTCTCAGACGTTTCAGCCTCAAGAAACTTCAGAAATCGTAGGAAGCTCGAACGTAAGAAACGTCCAAAGGCCCTTTTTTCACTGTAAAACCAGGAAGTAGCCCAGTCCAGAGAAAAAGCATCATTTAACAGGAGACGGAGAGAAACCTGATGGTAAAACATGCTCCAGGTGGATTCAGCACACTGAGCTGCATGAAGAGACGAGAACGAGCTTCACTGATTCGAATACGTCCAGTTTTCTTCTTAACCTTGAGTCAAGAGATAGATCGAGTTCCTTTGAGCAGGTTAGTACAAGATAATTCTGCAGGTGACTAACTGCGTTTTTGGCCTTAATTACACATTAAATACATCTTTTAAGGTTTCAAAAGCTGATTTTTATCAGTGATTTAGAGTCTGAATTGTTCAAATGTAACATTTTAAAACGACAAACGTACAAGATGTGACTGAAAATAGAGAAAAAGGTGAAGACAGACGTTGATACAAGAGGAAATAAAAACAAAGTAAGCACGGGGGAAAAGTTTTCTCTTTTTTACTTGAACACTGTGCTATAGCTGGTGAATCGTGTGCTTGGCCACGCCGCTTTATTCCCATATTTAAAATGTTCTCCGTAATATGATGATTGAACTCAGTTCCACCTGCTTTAACCTCTAATTTTACTCATTCAGCTCTGACACAAAGCCGGGAGGCTGCAGGAAGTCACGTTCACCACGGGAGGCGTCTAAAGGGTTTCCTGACATCTTTCTGTGCTGGTTCGCCGCTCCGACGGCGGCAGGAGAGGAGCAGCTTCTCTAAATGAAATGAGCTGAAATGAGACTTTCTCAGCCTCATTCATCTCATAAGATTCATCTTCAGCAGGAAAACATGAACGGATGTTGTGTATTCTGCTTATCGTTCGATTCATACACATAGAATTTGGTTTTTCAGGGTGAAGCTATGAAGCTGTAGATGACCTGTTTCTCTGGACCTCCTGTCTCACAAGAGCATCACAAGAACTTAAGACAACATGAAGCTGCGTTTCCTTTTCCAAACATGAAAGAGTTTCCATGATCGGTTATTGCTTCCTGGACAATTATTAGGTTTTTTTTTTGTTTATGAAATACTTCCTGCTGTTCCGATATGTGAACCGTTTCGTCCTCTGGCCGGATCCAGTTCAGGTCTGCGGTCTGTTCTTCCAGCCTCGCTGTTCGGGCTGCCAGTTTCCAGGAGGACAGTCCGTCCCCTCCTGTCTCTCTGTGGAGCCTCATCCCGGCGAGGAAGCTGCCGGTTCGAATCCCCGCACGTCTCCTCGCCAGCCCCGGCGCACGGCGGGTCAAAGGTCGCCAACGTCGCCTTCAGACGTCAGTACGGCGTGAAGAGGATGGATCCCTGGCTGGCTCTGATCGGTCCGGGAGCCGGACGCAGGAAGGAGGCGGCGAAGAGCGACGAGGACGCCGGCGGCCGGGGGTGCAGCGAGATGGCCGGGGCGAGGGGCGAGGACGAGGGCGTCAGGAGCGGCGAGGAGGACAGCGAGGAGGGGGGGAGGGAGATGGAGGGAGAGGGGGGAGCGAAGGGAGCGGAGAGGAAGGACGGAGAGAGGGAAGGCTTTACCAGCTCCTTCTGAGGAGAGGAGGAGGAAGAAACAGTTCACACAGCTGGCTTTACCGAGAGCATCGTAACACCACCAGCTTCTAAATAAATGAGTGTTGAATGTGATTCAGTGAGGAGCAAAGCAACACCTACGGTGAGGGAGCCGCGCTGCTGCTTGTTGTACGGACTGTATTTGGGTTTGCTGGGTTTTCCAGCCACTCGGTCCTTGTGCCTCCTGCTGGAAATGTGCTGCAACACAACAAGAGCAGCCGTCAGAGTGAGCGGAGGAGACTTACATTCACAATAAACACGCCTCAGACAGTAATGTAAAATCACGCTATGGTCATAGCTGAATACTCAACGCCGGTCCTTCCAAAACATCACGAAGCATTCAAAATCTCAAGTCAGTAGTCTCTGATTAGATGAGAAGAACAGGTGTCCTACAATTACTATAATAAACTCTTAATGGGAGGAATTATTCTGTATGCAACACCCAGCAGACTCAAATTAAACTTTAATCAAACACACACAGCTGGTTTTAAGACTCTTAATAACATTTAATAACCTGAAGATGATGAATAAAAAAAGAAAAAGAAACATGGCTCCATTAACAAAATACAGAGAGAGATCTAAGCCCATGTTTTACTGCGTCCAAAAAATGCATCAAATTACTTTGAGCTTCATTCTGCAAATCTGCAGAAAGATTTGAAATCCTATTACAACAATGTTCATCTCCAGACTAATGTGGCCAAAAGCTTCTCTGTGCACGTGACTCCTGCAGCCTGCAGCATGCTTTCTGTTTCTTTTGGTTTTATATATATAAATTCATCTTAACAGTGCAGCTTTAATGCTGATGCCTGTTTGCGGGGCAGTGAGGTAGAGACGCTCGCTGCAGCATCACTGATCTTTCCGGTCCCGTCTGTGAGGCTGCTGCTCAAAGCAGCAGAAACCGGAGATCCCAGGACGAATCAGGCTTTTACTGAATGATAATGATATTTATTGATATTTAATGACTGAAGGATTAAAGAATTTTCCTCTCCCTACTCTATTCTATTCTAATCTACTCTATTCTATTCTATTCTATTCTATTCCATGTTGATATGTTTGACCCCACTGACATAAAACAACAAAACTAACGATTTACGGTGATTGAAATGTCGTGATATATTTTTCAAAACAGGAAAAAGAAGACTTTTTTTTTTTTTCAAAAAAAGAATGTTGGTGAAAATGTCACTTGTAAACCTATAAATTGACAGAATGAGTGAATTAGAAAATGTGTCACTATTGGTAACACAACAATAATAATAACAAAAAAGTCACACCACATCATCAAAGAGCAAATAAATAAGTACATTTAAAGGAGCTTATTTTGAAGTTTAGGTGATTCAACATGTAAGAGCCTGACTGCTGAGCTATAAAGACCTAAAGCTGGGAGCTGGCTCTGCACACCTGCTTCAGCTGGATCTCGGAGTTGACGTGGACGTCGCAGATCTGGCAGTGGAACGTCTTGTTCTGCAGGCCGGAGCCCTTCAGCCCCGGGTTGCTGCCGTTCTTGACTTTGGCTCCCGGTCGGGGGTAAGCTTTGATTGGCCCGGCGCCGCTGCGAGCCTCCAGCATCGTTTTATGCTTCGAACCTGGACGACATATGGATAATTATTTGATCTGATTTTCAAACCCTTTCAAAGTTCAGATTTTTTACAATTAGCTTTGGAAAAATGTATTTTCCTCTTCAGTTGTTATTTTTAGCTCATCATGGTCATTCTGTTCATAAATGGGTGTTTTCCAGCGTTTAGGCTCTCATCATTGGGTGTAGTTAGCTGAGAGGTCCAGCAGGGGAAGCAGGGAGCCGTTAGGAAACTTTACAGGACCTTTAAACTCTTCCTCCATTTCTTTAAACAGTAAATTAAACAATTGGTTCCATTTTCAGGGATTTTTCCATTTGAACGATGTATAAATTTAAAATACTTTAATTTCTTTTCACATTCACAAAACAAATAAAATTGATGAAGCAGAGTAAAATACAAAGTCCTGATCTGAGGTTGAACATTTTGGGAAAATGAAAACTGAGTTGAGTCTTATTTGAAAATAAATGTACAATTTTCCAGTCCAAACTAAAGGAACTGGCGATCATTTCTTGCCTTGGCTGAAGTTTAACAGAGTAGTTTTTACCTGCTTTGATTCTCTGCAGTCTGGAAAGTTACGTTTGAATAATTACAGGTTTTTTTTCAGTGTGGATCAGAAAAGTGAAATGAAGACAAAAAAAGAAGCATATCAGCTCATTTCGAGGCGTTTCTGTGACTGCAGTGAACATCTGGCGGAGGGGAGACTGGAGCCAGATGGTTTTCTCCGTGCCTCACCTGCGTTATGAGCCTCCAGCTGAGACAGCGAGTTGACGGCCACTTTGCACAGAGAGCAGTACAGCAGCTTCTTCGCCTTCTCCTCCTCCGACTCCGCCGACACAGGAGCATCCTGGGAGGAGGCCTGGGGGGCGGGGGGCTGAGGGGAGGAGGTGGCAGGTGGAGCCGGAGGAGGAGGAGGAGGAGGAGGGGGAGGGGAAGCTTTGAACGATGAAGAGGAAGATGAGGAGGAGGAGGAGGAGGAGGAGGATGGGCAGAGGCCCGGAGCCGGGAGGGCAGAGGGGGGGCTGGAGGGCGGAGGCTCACTGCCTGCCCTGCTGGAGGAGGGGGAGGAGGAGGAGAGGGGGGAGGAGGAGGAGGAGGGCAGGAGGAAGGCTTTGAAAGCAGCGGGCGAGTCGGTGAGGCTGGAGATGAGATCTGGAGAGAGGAAGGCAAACGTCCGTGAACATGAAGCACGATGGACGTGCAGGTCGGAGTCGTCGGCTCCTGAACTCGCCTGCGTGCTGATTGGTGCTGGAGAGGTTGGGGGCGGGGCTAAAGCTGCTCTCGCTGGCCTCGGCGGCGGCTGGCGGCTTGGCCTTGGCCTTGTTCTCCTGTGACTTGAGCTTCTTGGCGTGGCGGCTGCCTCGGTAATGAGCCTCAGCCTGGGACTGAAGGAGAAAGAAAGAAAGACAGAAAAGTTCAGGTTTTCTGTTCCAGGTCGTTTTTCAACCTCACAGTTCAGGGTTCGATCCTCCGCCTCATCCCGGCTCTGGACATTTTATCTGCATTGCATATTTATTGATTAAGTCTTTCATCGAAGGATCTACGAAAGTCTTCACTCTGAAGCTAATTTTAGAAAACAAGAAAGTGATGAATCCACAAGTTGAGAAGTTTGAGTTATAATGTAGGAGTGCGAATAAAAATCCAGCCAGACGCTGAAGACTGATTAATTTGTTTTGGTGATAAAACTTTAGATTTAGCCAGTGTAGACTGAGCATTTTATCATCAGAGCTGAGTGTGGTGTAATAACCAACTTTAAGTCTTGTTTTAACATAAATATTATTTTAAAATAAGTCTTTTTGACATTATGTACGGTATCTGGTACTTAGAAGTGCTTCATGTTTCTTTTTTATTCCCAGGTCTCAAGTCTCATTTCTCCCGTTTCTTTAGCTTTATCTTCATAATTCTTTCCAAAATGATCTAAAGCAGCACAAAACAAATCAGCTGATTCATGTCTTTTCATGACAGTTTCAACAGTTTTCTGCTTGTACAGGAGCCTGAACAGTAAAAACAAGAGGTCTTCACTTATTCATAGTTCATGTTTCTATTTAAGCATATAAGGCTCGCACCTTAACAGGATGTCTGTTCAGTTCAGAATAAATCAATTCTGAAAAGCTTTGACCAAAAAACTGACATGTTGATGTTGATTAAAAAAAAAAAAAGTAGCATGCACTGTGTGAAAATACAACCTCTTTTCATACGTTTGTTAGAAACGTTTTCGGTACCTGATTCATCAATATGATCAAAGTCCAGCGTCACTCACATCGGAGTTGAACCTCAGCTGGCAGACGCTGCAGGAGATCACCTGCTTTTTCTTCGGTATCATCGTGACGCCGAAGGTGTGGTTGATGACGGCCTTCTGCACCGGGTCCATCTGCGACACACACAGAGGTCAGAGGTCACCGGACTGAGGACAGCGCGGGAAGGTCAGGTCAGTGTGAAAAGCTAGGTGCGACAACCCAGCGGGACGGCCGCTCACACACACACACACACACACACACACACAAACACACACACACACACACACACACACACACACACACACACACACACACACACACACACCGTGTTGAAGTTTGGGAAAAGTCCCACCGGGGACGTCGTCTCCACGGGAAACGAGAGGAAGGGCTTCATCATGACTGAGGGTCCGGTGGCGCCGATCAGGCCCGGCAGCGTCCCGCCCGCTGCGCCACAGCTGCTTCCTGCAAACGGCAGGACGACAGACGTGATGTGTGTGAATCTTTATCATTGTAAGATTTTTTTTTGTAATTTCAAGGTTTGATTTCATAGAAATATCATCGGCTTATATTCTTATGCTCTTCTGCGTGTTTTTCAGTTTCTGAGAGCTTCAATCTGTGCCCTAGAACACCAGAATGTGTTTATCGAGGTGAAACATGCGATTCATCACACCGGGAGCTGGTGCCCAGCAGACCTTCTCCTCAACGCTCGGTTTGTAAAAGATCCTCTACCATTCGATCCGGTGAGCTCCAAGACCGAGTCAACTTTATTTATACAGCTGAAAATCCCAGAGTAATCCGACAGGACTGCTGCTTTCACACTCAGGGAAATATGAAGATGGGGAAGCTGTGCGGTGATTCAAACGGAGGACGTTCGCTCATCACTCCCAGCCACACGTCTAATCACAGCAGATGAAGCAACTCGCCGCTGAAAGCTGTTTGTTTAGTCCAGCGACGACAGGTGGCGTTTTGTAATAAAAGTTTAAACTGCAATTATGAAGGGATTAGACTCTGCAGGGAGTTGTTCCCTATTTGGTATTTAGCATTTAGACACTTTTCTCTCCTCACACAGAGAGAACTACACACAACTATAACAGGCAGATTGATAAATCTATAATCTTAAAATTATTAGTTTAATAATGAACAAAAGCCACTAACATAGAGAATATTAAGTGTTATGATATATATCTTAAACTATCTGTGTGACTACACAGGTAAAGAACTGTATCTGAAAGAGTTCTGAACCCTTAAATCTCATCAAATATGTCTGGATTTTGACATTTCTTAAAACCCATCACCGACATCTCTGCTGCTACAACCTGGAGACCGATAAAACTGTTTGTGCTTTGCCGTCACATCGCCAAGAACAAACAGATGAGCAGCATATGGAGCTGCAGCTGGAGGCAGGCTGAAGCAATAAGACAAAGAAACGCAGAAGACGGAGTGGAGTGAGCGTCTCTGCTAATGAGTCAGTGTGTGTCCAGCTGCCACGGGGCCGGAGCGCCGCTCCGCTCAGCTCAATCGCTGTTTTAGTGCATTTAAAGGGGCCGACCTCGTATCAGCTCATGAACCTCCTCGGACAGTCGCTGAGACCACTCCGTGAGTCACACACACCGCGGCAGACACACAGAAAACCACACTAATATGACAACTTGTGAGGAATCCGAGGCCTGAATCCACCAGCCAGCGGCCATGTTTGTTCTCAGTTACACGTGAGAAGGCGTTACAGTTTACAGCACACACACACACACACACGCACACACACACAGTCTCGTATTTCTATCCTTGTGGGGACCTTCCATTGACTCCCATTCATGTCTAGCCCCTAACCCTGACCCTTACCCTAACCCTAACCCACACCACAACAAAGCCTAACCCTAAAGAAATGTTTTTGCACTTTTACTTTTTTCAGTAACAACAACATGGTCAAGAAAACACTGTTTCTCCTACTTAGGACCGGAAAAAGGTCCCCACAAGGCACGTCGTTTCACGTTTTGCTATCCTTGTGGGGACATTTGGCCCCAACAAGGATAGAAATACGAGAACACACACACACACACACACACACACACACACACACACACACACACACACACCACACACAGATCCGATGGGGACGAGTGTATTCCTCCTCTCTGTGTGCGCTGATGGTCACAGCCAGCAGGAGCCCTGCGGTGAATCCTCTCAGAACAACGGGCTGTGGGTGGAAACACTGACGGCCACTGAATCAGCCTGACAGAGGAAGAGGAGGAAGAGGAGGAGGAGGAGGAGGAGGAGGAGGAGGAGGAGGAGGTGGAGGAGGAGGTGAAGACGCTTCGGACTGGTTGATTTTGTTTTTGTCCATCTGTCCAAATTAACTTACTGGGTCTCAATCTGAATACATTACGAGCCATTTTAACAAAACTCACACGGCCTTTTATTTTATTCACACGTGCTGTAAAACATGTTTAATTATCTTAACTGAACCGATAAAATATAAAAATATATCACTTTAACACCACTTCAACTCTACTGTTATCAGAGCTAGGGTCTGTTACTCAAAAAAGTAAAGAGTTACCAGTTACTCGTTACTTTTGAAAAAAGTAGTGCCTTACACTACTTGATTACTCCATGGAAATAGTAACGAAGTTACACTACTCGTTACTGCATAGTGCTCTGGAGCTGTGCTCCGGTATATCCTTCAGCAGAGCGCTGCCATGCGCAGATCTGTGTGTATCAAAACGTTTTTTTAATTGATTGAAAAGAAAACACGTCTTTTAAAATGTTTTATAGCCATTTGGATTTACTTCACGTGCTAATACTCCGTCCCCTGGAGCACTGGAAGGACGATTTTGTCCACTTTTGTCAGTCCGGCTCTGATTGACTTCCAGCTAAGCTTCGAGCTAAGCTAACTACGATGCTAACAGCTGAACCAGCCTGGACCAGCGACAAAAAAGGTATTTATGAGCTTGTCTAACTTTGTCAATGATAGGTAAAGGGCGTGGGTCCCTGATCTTTAGAGTATTGCTTTAAAAGGGGCATTTACAGTAGGAGGGAGTGCAGTGTTGTCAGTGGGGCACAGATTTACTTTGACGGTTCCATCAGCCCTGACCCGGAAGTGATAGCGAGCAGCTGCTCGTATGGCCACCGTTCCATCTACTGGTGATAATAAAAAGAGCTCCGCTTAAGTAACAATATTTTGGTTGCTCTATTTGCAGTCATTGTAAAAGTAACGATCGTAGCATTTCATTTGTAACACTAGTTTAACTACCAATCTAGAAGGAGTAGTGCCGTTACACTACTCGTTCCCATCAAAAGTAATTTAACTACTTGTAACGTTCGTTACTTGTCGTTACATACCCAACTCTGACTGTTATCTTAACAGTAAATCAAGTAAAATTAATGAGAAACTACAACGAAAGTCTCTATTTTCAATTCTAGATAATAATAATAATAATTTCATTCTAATTCCTCAAAACCCAAAAAATGTCTTGACAGAACAGAAAAAGATCAATATTCTTTTAGACCTTAGACACAAATCCAACACAAACACCTTATAACAATCAAATAAATTCAAAAAGGTCTGAGTAGGACTCCCCAGGTTCTTGTCTTCAAAGGTTTGTTTCAAGATTTTTCACTTCAACGTGAAGAATCGATGACGACTGAAAGTTGAGGATTCAGAGCAGCTTATTGCTCCAATCTTAACCATAAATCCCCTCATCTGTTACTAATAGGTCCACAGAACGTGGATGTGAGCCAACGCAGAGACGATGCAGACACAAGCGTGTGTGTGTGTGTGTGTGAAACAAAGAGAGACATCGAGCTGGCTTCGGAGCGGCTGTGTGTCACGCTTCAGTTCGGCGTTTTTCCTCACATAGCGCAGTGAGTCAATGTTTTTATTTATAACTGCAGCTTATGATTACGTTTAGAAGAACATGACGCGGCGCTGTCAACAGATCCTGGCCGCCTGACACACACCAGCGCAGATCATTGTCTGCAGCATCATTACAGGAGATTATGTACGACAGGCAGTACCTCTTCATCAGGATGCGTCACATGCCAGCGCCGAGGACCGTTTATTCACGACTGTCACGAGACGTCAAATGAGTCCAACGGGTGGAACGCTGCTATGGGATGTTTTAGACGTCTGTTGGACTGGGAGAGACCAACAAAAGAACCAAACAATAATTTAAAGACTTAAATATTTCAAGAAGGCGCCATTGGAGGTCCTTTAAAACACCTTGGCTGGTTCACAGTATCAAGGAATGTTAATCAAACCATAGTGACACCACTAAAACCATTCATAAAACTCATTTCAACGCCTCTAAATATCAAAAGAAGACTATAAATCGCCCCCAGAACCGTCTCACAAATGCCACATATGTCTGAGAGATTCACTGGAGCTCCCTTTAGGAGCATCAACACTTCGACTGATCTATTTGAAGCCGTTAACAAGCTCCTCTTAACCCACTGGAACCGGGCAGACCTCTTCAACCACCGGCAGGCACAGGGAGAGCAGGCCGGCGCCACACACACCGTCAGAATCCTGAAACCTAAACACCAAGCCGTCGCTGCTCTCTAAACCGGACCAATTAAATCAAACTTTCTGAGAAAGAAGACTTCAGGGCCCTTCCTGTTTTCTCATTCTCCAGCTGTCTGCATAACGTTGTTGCGTAAATGTTAGACACCAGAAACCCAGAAGCCTCGACATGAAACCGAAGGCCCTGTAAAGTTATTTCAAGGAGCCATTATATTCTGTAGCTGATGACTGCAATCTGCTTCTGCACTGCTCAAACCACTTAAAACATCTTTATGGAGTCTTGAGGGTAGCTGAAGGACAGCTGAGAACCTTTCCAAGGACCCCGGGACATTCTCAAGAACTATTTCTGCTTTCTTCAAGACCCGTTAAGCCTCCACACACCGTGCGCTCCCATCGCTGTCTGACCTTTACTTCCAGTGTCGGAGCTCCTGCGTCCCTCAGCGCCACACTCGAATATCCTGTTATCTCATCCCACACTCCGCAGGTTGTCCAGTTTTAGGGCGCGGTGTCAGAATCAGTCACCTTTAGCCTGAAGTGTGTGTGGAAGCCATAAACGACACCATTTCATTTATGATCTGTATGAATTGGAGATATTTTTCAGGACGTGTGCATGTGATGGATGGAGTGGTGACAGAGCTGTCTTAATTCTGTCCCTCTGCCCTCTGAGATCTGGTTACCACACACACACACACACACACACACACACACGGAGTCACCCTTCTCTCTTACAGTAAGTTGCTGTTCTAAGAAGCTGCTATTAATACTGATCGACGCATCAGCTACTGCATTCACATGGAAACAGTCCGTAAACCTGCGTGAAAACCAGCCAACTGCTAAGTAACAAGGCGGTTATCTTTATTTTAGGCCGCCGATGATTGATTAGAAGATCTATTAAAGGACATATGTAAACAGGCTCACCGCTGAAAGCTCCCACAAACAAATATTTTCCGTCTGCAGTGTGAAACATGTAAATAAGTGATGAGAAGTGTCAAAACTTTACACCCGCCTGACACAGGAACTGGTACTGACCTGTTGATAGTTTATTCTGATACGGGCGGCGATGATTGGTTTAACACATTTTGGTTGTGGAGCACAGTGGTCCAGTGGTAAGCACCCTCGCTTCACGGTGATAAGATCCCCGGGCTGAGTCCCAGTTTGGTTCGGGTAACCTCTCGCTTTGTGTGGGTTTTCCATCAGCACTACTTTACAACTCATTAGACACTAAAACCAAGTAAAACCTGTGATCTGGAGCTGATCCAGGCCGACTTTTGGCACACTGCATCAATACTCACTCCCTCAAGTCACTTGCCAAGCATGTCCTCTGACTGCATTGGAAGGCTTGAGCAAAATCAGTGCAGGCACAGGAAGAACATGCTGTCCTCAAAGGCCTGACGCCTCAGATCAGAAGTAGCCGCAGGCGAGCATCGTAGGATCAGCAAACCCCGTGGTTCTGTCTGCCGGAGGAGTTTCGCTCCATGACTTCACGGCACAACTGTCTGCCGGGGGAGACGATGCACGTTCATTTGCTTAATCCTTCGTTGAAAACGGGCATCGCCGGCGTGGCGGCGGGGCTCCTGGCGCCCGATGCCGATGACGCCTGGACACAGACTCAGTCTGATCACTCAGACGCAGGGTTTGTTGTGAAAGAGTCGAGCTGAGAGGTAATTCCGATTCGTCCGAGCACCGCGGCGATATGAATTTCCTCTTCTTAAGTCCCTGTAAAATCAGATCATTCCTCAGTCCCTAATGTTAAAATGATCAAAGCTGGCCTCCTGCTGTGTCCTTTGCTGACTTCAGCAGCTGTGGAGATTAAGCGGCCTATAAACGGATTCTAATCCTTCACTCATTTGTCGCATCTCACGACCTGCTGGTCAGTCCACTTTCCTCCGCCGTGGTCAGATTTATGATTCTGGCTGCAGTCAGGGTCATCTGTGGCATTCACACCTCTCCCCCAATAACACACACACACACACACACACACACACACACACACACACACACACACACACACACACACACACACACTGGCACTCACAGTTAGTTCTGCTTGCAGGTCATATGATGAAGATCTCTCGCTGTGCTCTGCGCCTCGCTCTACTGCAAACTCAACCTCCTGTAAGCGATCTGACCTGCACAGACCTGGGCCTGTGGGTGTGGTTACACTGAAAATGTGGCAGATATTTAATCGCTCACATGCTCCGGTGTATAAATCTTGAAGGGCCGACCGGGTTGCACACAATCATTGAGTTACGGTCGTGGCACAGACGGGTTTGGTCTGGTGTTCGCCGCAGGTTGATCGGTTATTTGCGGCGATGGAGGGCGTGAAGGCGCGTCACGATGAGGCGACGCTGGATAAACTGAGACCTGCTTACTGCTCCTTCTTCACAGCCATATTTTAAGATCGGTTCCATATCTGCTCAGAGACACTGAACACCGGTTTAGCATTTACAGTAAGCTTTAAAGAGTCTTAAAGGTTTTTTTCCTACAACACTATTTAATTTAGAGAACATGAGCCAATAGATTTTTATCAGGTGCATCAAAGTGTTTCAGGTGTGTTTAATATTCACGATCAGGAGTAAAGCATATCCTCAGGTAACATAAAAGCAATGTTTCCCTGCCTATTTCATGAATCGACTCACACAGACGTTTAAAAAACTTGTACAATGTCGATATAAAGAAAAAACTAAAGGACTGGATTACAGATAACGATTATAGCGGCAGAAGAAAAACATCAGAAGACACTAATGCAGGCAAAATGAAAAGCCACTGATGGTTTTCAACACCTAATAAAGCCGGGGTCTGAATGTGGCTCCTGGAGCCAAACGGTCAGGATCAAGGTGACCTCTGCTGACCCACGGGGGCGCAGGAGCTGGATGTGATCCACCGACTCTCCACTCAGCCAATCAGAGGCCAGCTGCCTGAACGATGGCTGACTTGGCGTTCACAGGAGATGAGGAGTCAGATCCAGGTGGCTGCTCAGTATCCCGGACGCTTTAGGCAGAGACCACGATGTTTTAGAGCGCATATGAAACTGTATGCAACCAGGGAAGTTAGAGTGCTCAGTATGTGTGTGTGTGATAACAGCTGATTTTCAATTCCATGTGTTCTTATTATATTTATTTTGATCAGTGTCATCAATGTGTCTGTCGGGATCAGTCTGGTTTACAGAGTGGAAAAGAAGCAGACCTGATAGACGAAGGTTTGACCTCCGGCCAGATTTATCACTGCAAAAATACTGAATCGTTAAACTTCAGCTCAGCATCAACATGTTTTCTTCATGTGATGAAAGTTACAAGTTAATATTCTTATTCTGACTGGTGCCTCTCAGTGGCTTCATTTCCCCACCGGGACAAATAAAGTTAAAGGGGTTCATTAAAGCGTGAGCTCGGGATGGGCTCATTCATGTGCAGCAGTGCGCGACCAGGTTAGAGCGATTCGAACAGGAGCCAGATAAACTCCTGACGGTCTCTCAAGCAGGAAGCAACAAGCTGCGGAACTACGGAGTTCTGCGGAGTCGTCACACGAAGACCTTCGTCTTCGTCCCAGAGGAGGACTCCAGTGTGATCGGAGAGGGAAGCTCCTCGTCCTGGACGCTGCTGCAGCCGGAGCTGAGACCGTCTCCATCGTGTCTCCCGCTGCTTTTTTCTCTGCCTCAAGTTTGACATCTTCACCTCCACGTGTTCATCAGTCCAGCGTCAAGATTCTTTGATTGTGACGATTTTAGGGTTTTTTTTTTTAGTTAATTTCAAGACCAGACGATGTGAAAATGTTAACTGATGACGTACGTCAGGAGTCGAGCTCATCACATCCGAGTTAGACTGTTTTTAACTTTCAACTTTCAACTAAACCCTGGACTGCAAATAAAACAGGCTAAAAGAATCATATAAAGAACAGTTTTCATCAACCCTTATAAAAAAGAAGTTTATTCAACTGCACTCCAATTTAAATGTGTATTTTAACTAATCTATTCACAGATTAAACTTCCTATTTTTCCATTTCTGTCAAGATTTATTCTCATAACTTGATTCCTGCTGGGGAAAAGCATTCCCAGGAAGTCCTTTACTTTGAAAACCACTGATGGACAGACAGTTCAGAAGGAAAAGCTCCCCCTTATAAACCACAGCTCGGTGCTGAAGCGATGGGGTGAGGAGAGAGGAGGCTCCTCCAGCAGACTCCGACTGGCGCCGCTCTCATCGTCCACCTCGGCAGCGGAACGAGAAACATCTGGTGCTGCTAATCAGGCTGTGAAGTGATTTGAACGCACGGAGCCGAAGTGAAACCAACAGTGGCAGGAACACACACACACACACACACACACACACACACACACAGGCATACACACAACAGGAAGTGATGAAGAGGAGGATGTCTTGTGATCAAGTCTTCCTACCTGAACTTTCCTTCGCTGCTGATCTCAACCCAGCGGCACGTTTCCACTTGTCTCTCTCTCTCTCTCTCTCTCTTTCTCTCTCGCCAGTCTTTGCTCACTCGACTCTTGTTACAAACCAAAGAACAGCAAAACCAACATCCACCGCTCTGTCTGAGTGTGTGTGAGTGTGAGAGGCAGCGAGAGAGTGTATCAGGTGACGGGAGCAAGAGTGGCATGTGTCATCGCTATCTGAACCCCTAAACCCTCACGCCAGAGGTGTGTGTGTGTGTGTGTGTGTGTGAGAGAGAGAGAGAGAGAGAGAGAGAGAGAGAGAGAGACTTCTTAATCCCCTGCTGCCATTTTCTCCAGGGAAAAGTAACTCTATCCCCTGGGACGGTGAGAGAGAGAGGAGACGACCACACACACACACACACACACACACACACAACTCACAGATTATAGTGGAGGATTAAAGATTAAATTACCCTGCTGCAGTCACTGCTGTGTGTGTGTATGTATGCGTGTGTGTGTGTGCGTGTATGTGTGAGTGTGTGTGTGTGTGTGTGTGTGTGTGTGTGTGTGTGTGTGTGTGTGTGTGTGTGTGTGAAATGAGTTCAGAGAACAGTTGTTGCCGGTTCACGCGTCTCCTCTTACAGCGAATGTGTGTAACTTGTTCTTACTCGTGCTGCGTTGAGAAGAATCTTTTCTAAGTCCCGTTTGGAGCGAAGTGCTTCTTCCTCCGGAGGGAAACGTCACGTCAACAGACACGGATGAAAGGGAGGCGTCGAGTCAGGTTAAGGTTTAGATGGTTCGGTTTCCAGAAAAGTTAGGACAGGAGTGACTCTCCAGTATATTAAGATGGAGACCTGATCCAGGCCTGGGTATTGTTTTCTCCCCATGTGACTGTTTTCCAGATCCTCCAGCTCCAGTTTAAAAACATGCATTAGATTGAATGGGTCACTTTTCATGAGCAGAGGTGTGTGTGTGTGTGTGATTGTCCTGTGACGATGGAATACACCCAGCCTTCTTTATTTGGCTCCAGAGCACTTCAGCCCAGTGCTGCAGTGCAGACGCTGAGTGGATGTTTCATTCCGTGACGTCCGCTGTGCTCGGTCGTCCTTAAGAGACAAACAAAAAAGGCCAAAGAGAGACTAAAATAGGAAGCAGCTGAAGGCAAGCGAGGAATGAAGTAATTTGCTAAATTAAATTAAATTTAATTGGACCACACAAGACAATTTTCTTCTTCGCTTCATTCTAATCTAATCATGTTAATAATGATTATAATGATAAAAGTCTTTCAGTCCTGGGCTTTGTGGACTGTGCTCAGAGACGTCTGAGGCTTCAGACGCGTCCCCGCCTCCCTGCAGTGACTCCATGGATGCTTTAATGCAGCGCGGCCCGAGCGCCCGGAGCTCACCGACGTCGAACAGCGGCTCTCAGTCTGGTCTCTTGTGCAGAGAGACATCTCTGGACTCTGAATAATGCAATTATATGGAGAGGTTTAGTTTTCCTTTCAACAGTACTGTACAGCATCTTGGGTAAATCACTCCGTCCCTCTCCAGGCACCAGATAAATATAGAGATTAAAAGAAGGTAAACAACACGACTCGGTGTAGTTTACTTTTTCTTATTGTTGTAGATCACATACAGCATATTAGAACTTTAGAAGAAGTCAGAAACCTGAGGGAAAAAACGATAAACTCATTTTCTTAGATGTTGCATTCCCCAAAAAGAAGATTCAGCTGTGTAATAACCGATTTCCTTTTCCAGCCGCGTGTCACTAAAGTGGTTCAGGTGGCTGAGAGAGGAGCCTCGACTTTTTTCCAGTTTTGCCTCTTTTTTTTTTTTTTTTTTTTTTCTTTTTACAGCCGGGTCCCTCACCTGCTTCCCGCCGCAGAAAACACTGCAGCTCGAACGACCGCGGCTCCAGATGAAGCCGGGAAGTGTTGGAAGTGCACAAAGCTATTAATACACCAGTGATCCTACTGGGAGGAGAACCCGTCTCACTACCTTCATCTGCATCTTAAACATTTCTGCTCCGCAGAGAGCGAGGGCGGCCGAGCGACACTCGCTCGCCGTGGATGTGCTGACGGCAGCATTAGACATCACCCTGCATTATTATTATGCGGAGAAACACACACATTAACATAGCAAGCTTCTGTGCACGTGTGTGTAAGTAGGTCACGTTCAGATCCTTCTTCATCCAAAATGAAGACGCGCACACACACACGCGCACGCACACACACACACACACACACACACACAGCAGACCAATCAGGGATATTAAAGCAGACAGGAGAGATTCTGTTTGAGTCTCAGTTAAAAACAGTAGTAAGTGAACATTAAAATCACCTGCTGTAAGAAATGCAGAACAACCACTTTAAAACTGGAGGAAAGTGCTGAACAGAGCAAACAACACACTGACGGCTGAGTTCTGTCCTGATTAGAGCAGCTTTAGCCTGAAAGTTCGTTCTACCTGAAAGACGCCAGTCATTCAAAACGGAGAAGGTTGTGTTTCTGGGTGATTTTTAGATTTCAGGAAGGATATCCTGCTCTGTTTAAGTTTGATCTAATATGCTAAGACATTAGATACGACATTTCCTCATCACAGAGAAAGCACATCATGTCGCGAGTGTTCTGGATTTAAATGAACCTGACTGGATTCAGATAATAATTTGGAGTTTTAGCAGCTTTAATGACTAATCCAAGTGGTGCCTTGGACTTGAGGATGGGAAACGAGTTTGGCAGGAAGGGCGTCCGGCATAAACCAAGTCGATGGTACAAATTGGAATAACAAGCAGCAACTGCAGAAAATGAATAAACAGATTCGATGAAAATGTAAATGTTGATGCATTTTGAAACCTTTCTCTGGGGTTTTTTTGCCACTAGGCGTCAAAATGTGCGATAAATAGTCTCAAAATGTCTTTAATTGACAAATAAAACAAGAAGAAGACCTGAGAAACCCACGGATGAGCTCCGGCTAACATCTATATCTCTGCCTGGTGTGTTCCCATGAAAAAAAAATGTCACTTTGTATCATTTCACATGTAAACACACAGAAGTCCACACACCAGGGGGCGCCGCTGTGAGAGGCTCATCTGCATTAATAAGAGCAGACACACATGGGACAAGGGGCTCCACTGTGTGTGTTTGTGTCTCATGGACGCGCTGGGCGATGAGCAGCAGTGTGTGTGTGATCACAGCAGTCACGCCATCCATAATGAGAGGAATGTCAGACGGGGAGTCTCCTCACACATCCAGAGGGCCAATCGCCGCCGCCGCCGCCGCCGCCGTCTGCCTAATCTGAAGCACGGCTCCATCCAGGGAAAGTGTGAGGATGTGGAGTTCGCGGCGCTCCTATAGGAGCTGACATTCTTCGAAAACATCCTCTTGTGTGCGGAGCAGAGGCAGTCAGATTTCCAGGTCAGCCACCATAAGAAGATCATCATAAGAAGGGAGGCTGCAGAGCGGAGTGCAGAGATCTGAACTGAGCTCATTATCAGCGGGGAAATTCACTCCCATCTGGTTTTTCATTCCACTTTGTAAATAAAAAAAGTCCTTAAAGGAAAACTCTTCGGTGTGGAAGAATTCAGCAGCCTCTCTTACTGTAATATACACTAACAAACCATTGGATCTGAACTGCACATGTTTACAGCTGCACCTCGCTGACCTGAGCTCAAAACAGAAATGTTCCTGAGGACGGCGTGACGGATCCAGCAACACAAACTGGACAGATCAGCATGACGCGAAACAAGTGAGCGGGCAAATCGATGTTTTTATTCTGAACTGCACTGTTCACTGCCGCCGCTGCTTTTATTGGTCTCAGTAACATCATTAAAGATTTAACTGGAGCACCGAGCACGCTGTAAATTATTTGGACTCAACGATGGAACCACAGAGAAAAGTGAAACTGACCCTGATTTTAGTTTGGAGATGTTTTCACATCCCGACAGAAAGATCTGATTATGTTTTAGAGTTTAATTCTAAGTTCTGGGGGTTTTACAGTGTTTTGCTTGAACATAATACTCACACACACCACACAGCAGAAATACAGTGTGTACTGAGAATTTAAAATGCCAGTGTAAATGAAGTCAGTGGATTAATTTATAATGTTCACTGGAGTACAAACAATCCAGACAAACCACGACTTAAAAAAAAACAAAACTTCTGGTGTTAATATAAACATAATAAAGCACTCACAAACATCCTGGGATCAACGACTGATGACGACAGCAGCATTTTTCACTGAGACAAAACCGTTTTTAGACTGAACTACAACCTACAAGCGCAGTTCAAGGTACGAGTCCAGGTCACAACCTCTGGGTCACGACAGTCTCACACTGCCTGCCTTCCTCCAAAAACACACACATCACACACCTGTGTGCACACAGTGACAGCACAAAGCTGATCTGACACCCACATAAAACCCTCCACTGGACACCAGTGCAGCTGCAACAGGAGCGAAGAGAAGCGGGAATCCCTACCTCCTCCTAGGAAACCACTCCACATAACGCTCAGGGAGACGCCGTCTCACCTCCTCCTCCCTCTCCGGGCTCTCCTCTCGATCATCTGCTCCCCCGACAACTCAACCCAACCATGAGGGAAAGAAAACAACCCAAAACCCAACCCGGCGTGGAGGACGGCGGTCTGAGCGAGTGTCTGCGAGGAGGCAGGGCGAGCAGGGCGAGGAGGAGACAGAGCGAGCAGTGAGGGGATGATATTCGCAGTGAGCCGTGGTGACAGCCCACCGTTCACTGGAAACCCCCCCCCCCACCCTCTCTCTCTCTCTCTCTGACACACCGACTCGCTCTCTGCTTCACGGCGTCCTGACAGAAATAAGAACAGGAGGACTGAGATCAGAGGAAAACAACAGAGAGCTGTTTACCTCAGCTAGAGAGAGAGATTCATTCATTCATTCATTCAAATAAAAGACCTTCTTCTAATCCTACGAGTACGACCAGAACTTTCCTGCTTCTACTGGTTTTTAGTGCATCTATTAATACTCACGACTGCCTGCTTAACCCCTGCCCCACGACGCTTCCTGCAGTTTTCCTAAACTTTTTAAACTTTGACAAAAAAATCTGTCGTCCACAGTTATCAGCTATCTAAGTTCATGTTAACTAGTTTAATCTTACAGTCCACTAGAAGTCCAGCTCGGTTTCTTCTGACCCATGCAGTCGAGACCAGACTAGACCAGCTGGACAAGATCCACTCCTTACAGTCTTCAAACTCATCCTGACGGCTCACATCACTTCAGTATCATAACTAGTTTCTCCCGGGGGGTTACTAGTTTCTCAGATACTTCACTAGTCCTGCCAGGATGACCCCATTTCACTCCCTCCTTGTTTGAGGAGCTTTATGTGTTCACTAAGTCTTTTCTCCAAGTCGTATGATTTTCCCTGGAGCTTCATCCAGACCTCTTCTTCCCTCCAGAGCTGGACTAGTCCCACTAATCCTCTTATGCTCATCCTTACAGTTTTATGACTTATTCCTAATTCTAAAAGTTATTTTCTTTGTATTCTTCTACAATACTTTTTGATATCCAACCTAAATACTACCTTTACTACTCTGTGTCATCTCGTGTTGCGTAAACAATACTTCTCTTTTCACATTCTTATTTTTTGGTCTTTTCCTAGTTTTCACTTTCAGAGTTGTATTTGTGTGTTCTGAGTAGCCGTCCTTCCACTCTTTTCCACTAATCCAGCTAATCCACTTGACTGGTACTCGAGATGTAGTGGAAAATCCCCAAAGTCTTCTATTACCTTGCTCGACTAGTTGTCGTGTAACACCGCTTTCCGACGTTGTGCTTGTTCCCTGGCAGCTGGAGGCGCCGCCGACAAGACTTCTACCAACCCCGCCAGTCTTAGAATAGATGTGCTTGTTGTCACCATGACTGAACCCACAGGAGCGTGCCGGTTTCTTTCAGGGTCCGGGATGTGGGTCATGTGGGCGCAGCAGCGCGTCCGTCCTGGTCCAGCCTCCACCTCTGATCCTGCTGTCCCCACCGCACCGCAACACACACCACCACACACCCTGAGAGTGTGTGAGTCCATCGGCCGGTTCTATTCATACACCGCTAAATGCATCAACACAATACCACACATCACCACCTGCTAAGTCCCTCTGCCACACACACACACACACACACACACACACACACACACACAAGCAAAACTGCAATATGTGTCTATTAATAACGGTCCGCGTTGCTGCTTGTTATGAATGGGGTATCGGCAGGACAGCATGCTGACCTTTATTAGCTTCAGAGAGCTAATTAAGAGTTTTTCCGTTTCACATTCAGTCACATGAAAGGGAAAGAAAGCAGAAAAGGTGAAGTGATTTAGACGTTTCTCTTCTCACATGATCTGGTGGTCCTCATTAAAAGATACCTTCAGCGGCGCCCACAACATTCTTCAAACGTGGGGTTCTGGAGCAAAGATCTACTGCAGTGCGTCACGTTAGCTGATCAAACGCTGCACTGTTGTTCTGAGTTCCAAAGAAAAACACGAGGAGATGACAGGAGAGGAGTCCGGAGAACCAGAGGAAAAGAGGACAGGATGAGGAGAGAGACAGGAGCACAGAGGACAAGCCAGGCAGAGACGCTGTAATGATTTTGTTGGACTCATGTGATTCAATTCCTTCATTTGTAACGACCATGTGCATCACGGGAACTCACTTCTGTCATTAGTGACCCTGTGCGTGTGTGTGTGTGTGTGTGTGTGTGTGTGTGTGTGTGTGTGTGTGTTTTGTGTGTGTGCTGCCTCCTGGTGGTCACCAACTGAAAAAACACCAGTAGATGTCTTGACAGATATAGATAGACAGATAGCTTTTCAACACATCTGAGATATTCGTTATATAAATGTTATGTCAGTGAGAAGTGCTCTCTATACAGATGTTGCCGGCTGATATAATCAACCACTGAACCATTCAGACTAACAAGCAACATAAACCCAAGTGCTTTAAAAGAATAATCACCTTTTATTGTGAAGATCTGCAGTCTTTTCCAGCCCCCGCCAATCCGCACCCAGTCCACACCTCTGGGGCCAATTAAAGCCGAACAGCGATCACCTGATTAGCCTGATATCATCTGAATGCTGGTTAGTGATAATGAACCAACTCCCAGCCCAGGCAGCAGAGCAGGATTTACAAACACTCGCTGCACTCTCATGCAGTCGCTCCCACCGGATCCTGGCCAGGTGAAAGTCTCTGCTTCACATTTAACACAAGCAACGTTCCTGCAGTTTATTTACGCCTCCAACACACTCAGAAAGCAGCCGAGCTGCATCCACCTGCTCAAACGCTTGCAAGTATCAACAAAAAAAAGAAAAGTGAAGGATTGTGTCTGTGTTGCAGTGAACATTTTGCCACAGGAGAAGTTAAATCCCGTCAGTAAACGGTTTGTTTTGAAGTGAACACTTTCAATTGCTGCTTTGTCCTTCCGTCACATAATGAGCCACAGGGGTATTTTAACAGCCCCGCTGCTTCGACAACCTCTAAAAGCTCGATCTGAATGGAGATTTCACTTTTCAGTTCCACAGGGACGGGGAGAAAAAAGACAACCTGAAGTCAGTGCAAGTTTTCCAGATGATTCATATTTAGGATTCACACACATGGATGACGTCTGTTAAATTCATTAGTTTCACAGTCAACAAATCTGTGTGTTTCTCTAATGAGCTACACCTCCACAGTCTGCCATTTCCTTCTGTTACAGGTCTGATACAGTGTGTGTGTGTGTGTGTGTGTGTGTGTGTGTGTTAATCATAAAAAACCTGTCACATGCTGAAGTACATACACTGTGCAGACAACCACACATCACATTTCTAAAAATAATAGTGTCATTTCCACATCTCCCCACATTCATTTGTACAAAAATATCTACAGATTTAATTTTATAAGCAAAATACATGAATGATTATCTAAAAAGGGAATAAAATAGCGAATTTAGGAGTAAATTTGACCAAATATGACAATGAAATGGGCAGTAATCAGGCTGCAGAGCCAGATCTGGGTTTTTTCTTTGTGCTTTTGAAAATATTTGTAATGTTTGTGATCACACAAATATGTGTCCAGTTAAGGTTTTAATAGAACAGACCATGTGCAGATGTTTTAAATATACGTTTAGTAGCTTGTTAGAGTGTTAATTTATCTTCACTGAATCAAATAGGAAGCTGGATCACTATATAACGACTATAAAGTGATCAAAAAATGATGAAATGAAAATTAAAAAATGTAATAAGTACAATTCAAGCAAAGATGCTTTTCTTACTAGACACACTAAAAGCGATTGTTTTACTGTTCTGAAAGAAATTAACACAATGTATAAAAAAGAGGAGTAAAAAACACACATTTAAAATTTAAAACACTGACTTCAACAGCAGACACTTTGACTCCTATATCGAATGTTTTAGTACATTTCACAAAGTTCCTTGAACATTTCCACAGTAAAAGCTGAAGTGAGGAGTGTAAA